>NW_017306754.1:648703-706258 GCF_000935625.1 Nanorana parkeri | reverse complement strand
TAAATTCCCCTAAATTGAGAAAAAAATACCTGTTGAGTTGAGAGAAATTAAGTGAGTTCCTAGCTTCCTGTAATGAGCATGAAAACTCTGCCAGTGCTGCACTGAAATCTAGGGGAAGGTTGTTGTTCAGTAGGGGAGAACTTAGAGTGACAGTAAACTCAAGAGTTAAATCTTAAAAATGCATTCAAGTACCTTAAAGGTTAATAAAAAATGTAGTTTATGTATCACTCAGCTGCAGACCCTGTCCAAATGTCCAAGACCAGATGGGTTACATCCGAGGGTGCTCAGGGAACTCAGCCAGGTCATAGCCAGACCACCATTCCTAATCTTTAGGGACACTTTAATGTCAGGTATGGTAGTTGTCAGGTATATCAGTTGATTGTCGAAAAGCAAATGTGGTACCAATATACCAAAAGGGGAAAACCGGGTAACTATAGGCCAGTCAGCTTAACATCAATAGTGTGTAAAATATTTAAAGGAATAAAAAGGGACTATATACAGAGATTTGCCTATGAAAATTGTATCATAAGTAGCAACCAACATGGCTTCATGAAGGACCGTTCATGCCAGACCAATCTTTTAACATTCTATGAGGACGTCAATATTAATTTAGATAGAGGAATACCAGTAGACGTGGTGTATCTTGACTTTGCTAAAGCATTTGATACAGTACCCCACAAATGTTTAATTCATAAACTAAGGTCTATGGTTTTGGATGAAATTGTATGCATATGTGTGAAACATTGGTTGCATGAACGGATCCAGAGGGTAGTAATAAATGGGTAATTTTCTAATTTGGCAAAGGTTGTGAGCGGGGTGCCCCAGGGATCAGTATTGGGACCGATCCTGTTTACCTTATTCATAAACAACATAGAGATTGGTAGAAATAGTTCAGTCTCGGTTTTTGCGGATGATACCAAACTGTTTAGGGCAGTACATTCTTAAGAAGACATAGGTGTGCGTGTGTTTAGGTTAGTAAATCACCCCCATACACTCGCTTCAACAGGACCTAGATAAAATTGAGGAGTGGGTTGCAATATGGCAGATGCAATTTAATATTGAAAACTGTAAGGTTATGCACATGGGAGCAAAGAACGTGTGTGCAAACTACAACCTGGGGGGTGCACCACTGGGGAAGTCAGAGATGGAGAAGGATCTGGGGGTGCTCATAGATAACAGATTTGGCAATAGGATGCAGTGCCAAGCAGTGGCCAGCAAAGAAAACAGGATATTATCCTGCATTATCCCATTTTGGCAAGGGATAAAAACATAATGTTACCACTTTATAAATCACTGGTTCGGCCTCACCTTAAATATGGGGTTCAGTTTTGCTCACTAGCTCTCTGGAAAGATGTTCTTGAGCTTGAGATGAGTTCAGAGAAGGTCTACAAAATTAATAAAGGAGGTTGAAGGGCCTGAGCTATGAAGATCAACCTCAAGAAATTAAATTTGTTCTCCTTAGAAAAGAGGCGCTTGAGGGGGGACCGAATTGCTATTTTCAAAATCATAAATGGGGACCACAATATTCGGAATAGGATGTTTACACCAAGAACTATACTAATAACGCGACGACACAGCAAGAGATTAGACTTCATAGGGTTTTTTTTGTACTGTGCAAGTAGTAACAATTTGGTATTACACTCCAAAGTCAGTATCTGCTGATAGCATTGATAAATTCAAGAAACATTTAGATGAGTTCCTTGAGTTCTTAAATATACAGGGATATGGGAACTAACAGAACCAAGCAAATGCATACTAGTTTCACCTTTTAAGTTGCATTAGTGAAATAAATGAACTTTGCACGATATTCTAATTATTCGAGTTTCACCTGTAGATGGACCTGTGTCTTTATTCAACCTTAACTACTATGTTACAATGTTACTATATAAAAATGTATGATTAGGACAATGATTACAAGCTATCCCACAAAGTATATAAATAATTAAATGGATTTTTGTACTTACCCAAAAACTAATTTTTTGGAGTTCATTGATGGACACAGGGATCAGATACAACTCACAGTATAACCCTTCTCACTCCCAGTGTGCCTCAGTTTTGTAGAAAATCAATGCCAGTAACAAATCATAGACTTAGAGGGGTTGGACCTGTGCCCCCTAATGAACTCCAAGAAATTGATTTTACGTAATAATATTTTTCATTAAGTATAAAAATCCAGTTTTCTTTCTAATTTATTGATGGATACAGAATTCAGAGACAATTGGAATGTCCTAAAGCAGTCCAAATGAGTGGTGGGCAACAGCAAAAAAAAAACAATAACAGGCCCACATAACAACAACAAAACTTAGGGTTGGCTGCAGAGCTGCCTGAAGTGCCTTACACCTAACGCTGACATCAGATGAGACTTGACCCTCAACCTGTTAAAACGTAGAAAACCCGTGAAAAGAAAACCAGGTCAAGGCCTGCACATCTGGGAAAGAGAAGCCTGATTTTGACAAGCTCAAAAAACACTTACAGATCTGGTAGATTGTGCCTTAACAGTAAAGGTTGGAACCTCATCCTTAAGGCTATTTGGTGTAATAATGATCTGTCTCAGCCACTGTGAAATGTTGGAAAGAGAAGCAGGTTTCCTTGGGGACCAATTATATGGGGACCATAAAGAACAATAAAGAGAAAGTAGTTTTTTCGAATGGAAGCAGTTGCTGTGAGATAAATATGTGCATGTACCACATCCAGACAATTGAGGGGAAATATCCTTCTGATGCACTGGAGCTGGACTGAAGAACAATGTCCTAGTTGAGATAAAAGGCTGAAACTTCCTTGGGAAGGAAAAAGACTCTGGGTCTTAACACCTGGTTCTTATGTGGTGTCTTTTGTGGTGGTCCAAAAGGTTCTTGCAGGACAAGGCCACCAACTCAGAAACACATCTTGCAAAGATGATGGTGACAAGGATGTCAACCTTGCGAGTAATAGTGGAAAGTGGAACACCCCTGAATAGGTTCAAAGGGCAGTTATTGAAGAGCTCAAAGCTCTTTTTTGCATGTCTGTTGTGCAGCCCAGCATTTTCTCTGCATGTTCACTACGGACAATGAGATGGGGGGATAACTACTAACCCATCAAAACAATAGTCTAGGGTTGTGGAGCTCAAAATGTTCTACAAACAGGGCTTATGTTTGTAGGGAAACAGCATCCCACCTTATGGCCCACAGTAGGAATAGACCAGGGGCAATATCATCCATTAAGGGTTTCTGAGACTTCTTATTGGATAGAGTGTATGCGGCAGAAAGTTCAGAGGTTGCTAAAGCTACTGACACATCACATATTGATTATGCACGGAAGGGTGTGGAAGTACACTTTTTCTCACTGCAGTGAGAGCCAGCAAACAAGGTTGCAATTTTTCAGATGAAATCCTCTCAGTAGAGAACCAATAAGGAGACATGTCCAAAGGAGCTAAGGAAGACTCAAATTGTAGGGACTCAAGCAGAGGATGACATTCCAGGCTGTCGATGTCAGAGCACACTGCATGCTGACCCTCTGCAACTAGTGGATTGAGATTTGATAGGGCCTGTTACAGTGCGACTGCTACCTATTTGTCTGGGATCCAACATGTTGCATTGCCAGGCAGGGACAACACAGCTCAGGGTAGAGGATTACTCTTTATGGACAACAAAGACCATATCTGACATATCCGTCTGGATGTCGCAACACTTCTTAAAACTAAATCTTTCAAAAACTGAGCTCTTGATATTCCCTCCTGCCCGTGTACCTTCCCCCAACTTTAACACAACTATCCACCCCTCCTCCCATGCCAAGGTGTCATCCTTGACTCGTACCTCACCTTTCTTCACCACATCCAATCGCTATCCAAATCCTGCCGCCTTCACCTTCGTAACATCTCCAAAATACGCCCCTTCCTCACCAAAGAAACCGCAAAATGACTCATCCACTCCCTTGTTATATCTCGTCTTGACTATTGCAACTCCCTCCTCATTGGCCTTCCACTACACAGGCTATTCCCCCTTCAGTCTATCATAATTGCAGCTGCCAGACTCATTCACTTAACCAACCGTTCAGCATCTGCAACCCCCCTCTGTCAATCCCTGCACTGGCTTCCACTCGCCCATAGGATAAAATTCTAAATATGAACAATCACTTACAAAGCCATCCACAACTCCGCCCCCGGCTATATCTCAAACCTGGTCTCAAAGTATTACCCTAACCATCCCCTCTGCTCCTCCCAAGACCTCCTGCTTTCCAGCTCCCTTGTCAACTCCTCCCATGCTTGCCTCCAGGGCTTCTCTATAGTCTCTCCCATCCTCTGGAACTCTTTACCCAAACCTGTCCGTCTGTCACCCACCTTGACTGCCTTTAGGCATTCCCTAAAGACTCATCTCTTCAGGGAAGCCTATCCCACCTCAACCTAACCGCTCAACCATCACGTTCTCAAACAATTCATTCCCACACAGCTCCCTCCTCATGTATCACTTCCCCCTCCCTTTTAGATTGTAAGCCCTCACGGGCAGGACCCTCCTTACCATCTTGTCTTGATTTCTATTGTGATTGTAATGTCTTCCTTATATTGTAAAGCGATGCACAAACTGTTGGCGCTATATAAATCCTGTATAATAATAAGCCCTATGTCACTTGAAATTAGAAGCAGTGGTGGGAGATGTTACTTCATACTAAATTGGCGAGAACAAGAGTGCGGAAGAGTGCAACATTCCCCCTAACTAAGCATGTTATTGTGCAGCAGTTTAAGGTTATCCCTTTTAATGTAAAATTACTTCCCTAATAGTTAGGTAACTCCTGGTGCACAGCCCACACAGCCTACTCACAAGGTGGATCATTAGAGACTGGGTCTCCATGGATGACTAACACAGTACACTCAGGTCTGCAGAGTTCCAGAATATAGAACTCAGCCCCCTAAGCAACATTCCAGGTTAGCTCTGCAATCATTTAGTCCTGCAGGGTCCAGATGTGGCCTCCACAACTATTGCTGAGGATACAATGATCTAGATAGCTGAGTATAGAGGCTAATGCAGTGTGTTGGGAAATCATGATGAAAGAAGAAAATAATTTCTTGAAGGAAAAAGGAAAAAATGGCTAGTAAAATTTAATTAAACTTTTCTTAGCTTAGAAAAATAATCCAGCCTCCTAGGACACTAGAAAAAACTGAGGCATGCTGGGAGTGGGAGGAATTATAACCTGGTATGTTTTTTGTTTGCCAGTGTCAAAATCCTCCATTAGATTGCTGTATAACCCAATTATCTCTGAAGCCTTCTGTCCATCAATGAATGAGAAAGAAAATGGGTTACAAAAATTATATATTTTGTCTTTATTAAAGCAATACACATTTAAAAGCTGAGTGATAAATCACTGTAATAACGCATGACAAAAGTAAATATCCAATAAATATCAATTTAACTGACAGGCAATTCAAATAATCAACTCATATAAGCCATATTATGGCAACAGTGGTTATTTCAGGTTCATAATGAAGGTAATCTTAATAAGCCATCACGCAACATTTAAAAATCCTAATTAGAAAAGATGCTGCAGTTGAATATTTGCATTCTCTTGCTGCACATGCCATTTAAGATATATCTTGGATTCGACTGCAAACATAGGCAGAAGCCATTAGGTTGTTTTATTAAGTAAGGATAATTAATACATAGGAGAATAAAACCAATTAATTATATCCTTAAAAAACTACATTCAGTGTATTGCCTCCAATGCTCAGAATGCATGATTATTTATATCTAAAAGAATAATCCAAAAACAAATGACAAGAGTAATAGTATAGCAGTAAAACAATAGGTGTAGGGGAAGTTATATTCTGTGTGCTATTTGGCATAGGCTTAAGGTAAAACAGTCAATACCGGGCAGGTGAATAATGTGATAATAAAAATTAATAAGCAGACATTGCCTTCAGTAGAAAAAGTGATAACTAGCAGTAATCTTGACTTTTCTGTAAAAAGTTGAACCTGGCACCACTCTTCTAACCACAAAGCCTCTTTATTGGTCCTTTAATGTGAAGAGTGGCATCAAAGGTCAATAGGGAGGCTCTAGTAACAAGAGAAAAGTGATGAGTCAAGATTAACTTTCCTAGATTTGTGACAGGTTCACTTTTATGTGTTCACTAGTAGTATTTTTTAGATACAGCAGTCTCCTTCGAGATACTTTATATAATCTAACACATATAGAATAAAGGACTTACGTTTTTACATAGGGGTCGGAATACCCATTGGCATCCATAGCTGCTAGATGAGCACATCTCATAATGCCTACCAGGAGCCCTGACTTTTGTGAGCTGTATTTTAAGGATATAAGAATTCTTCCACGTTCCTCCAAAGATTTATCTTCTGTTTTATCTATCTGTAGGTAGAAACACAAATGTTAATAGCATATAAAAAAGTTCATGCACAGCTGTCACAACACAAAACTCAATATCCAGGGAAATTCTCTTTGTAAGTACAGAGATTATGAAAGATCCTGACATCCATTTAGCATCTGGCTTATTTGTGCAATTTAGGGTTATTATAGTTCTTTCCCTTGATGTTAGCACAAAATAATAATTATTGATGTTGATTAAGCTAAAGGAGATATTTAACAGAGATTGCTTTAGCTGTCTCTGCCAATTGTTTATAAAGAATAAGAACAATACAGCATTGTTTAAAAATAAAAACAATTAAAGTAGGTAACAAAATTACCAGGCTCTTGTTAAACAGAATCCACAGTACTCTTTTGGGTGTACAGTGTTATGCAAAATTTTGACTACTCCTGGCCAAATCACATGAATGCTGATTTTCTCGAGGAAAACAAGTTCATACAAACTCTGCAGGGAATGAACGCAAACATGACAGGGTTATGCAAATGTAATGCACAATTGTAATTTCTTTCTTTCTTTATTCTATTTCTTTATTTACTTATTTTATAACAGTCGGGAAAAAATAGAACATGCCATTTATTTTATCTCCTCTGCTATACATGTGCATTCTAAGATTTATTTGCTTTTGCAGCCATTGCTTGGCATTGAGTGTTTACCCTTAACTAGAATTAATTTGTCAATAGTAAGTTTTTGTTAAGATGTTTTATGAGTTATGAGATACAGACTGTAAGGAACACTTCATTGGTTTGGACTGTGTGTGTAGGGTAGTGCTATTCAGGGCTGGAGTGCCATGTTTGAATGTAAAAAATAAAAAAGTGCAGATGGGGAGCAGAGTTAGCGTACAGGAAATACTGGAGGAAGGAGTAGGGCAAGGGGAGGTCGGGAGGGAGAAAAAGGAAAGGGGCCTCCACTTGGTGGGTGCCCACCCCCATTAAGATGATAGAGAAAAAAAATAGCAATATCCAAGAGTGTAGGAAATGGGTCCAGGGGCTGCAGACTTGATAAGTGTCTTGAAAAAGAGCAGTAAGTTCCTCCACCCTCATAGGCTGGTTAAGTTCTAGAACACTTAAAATAGAACACGTTCACAAAATACAGAAGGGTGAGAAGAACCATGGTGTGCCAGAACATTTCAGAAACCATCATAATAGACACCCTGAGGAATGACAATTCCTATCCAATTCCAATTCCAAAAACATTTAAGGATTGGTACAGTGCAATATATTAAATTTGTGTTTTTTTTTATTAGATATGCTTTAATATCAGTTATTATTTGTGACATAACAGGTTTCATGTGATTTTATAGCATAATACAGTCTCCTATCATTTCTTCTGGACGGTTGGCAATCTACAATTTAATTTTTGTGGTCTTTTTATTGTGAATTTAATATAATAAGTTGCAATGTGTTTTGCCATTTTATCATCAGTAGAATAATTATTTATTTTATTTATGTAATTAATATTGGACCATAGAGTTAAAATAATCATGGAAAAAAAGGGTTGTCTATATTATTTAAAGGTAGTTTTCTGCTAGATCCCTCCACCCCAATGAAGAATGTTGAACTTTTGTAACGTGTTGGTATAGAGGAGTGGAGCGCTACAGAGACTGGTTACCACATGAGCCTGTTGGCCTCTAGTGGAAGTTCTTCATGGGGACAGTGTTTCTGATAAGCCTGTAGTACTCATAGCGTAGTGAATATTATGGTCTTTTATGTATTAATATTGAACTCTAATAGCCATTTTCCAGCAGAGTAATGTCTCCCTTCACTTCCTGGAATAGTTTTCAACCCGTCACAGTTATGTGCAGAGAGATCCTGTGCTTGTGAACTCACAGATCTGTAAATTAATTTATGAAATCTAACGTGGTTTTGTAAATTCATGCATATCTCTGTATCTGTCTCTTTGTACAAGCTCATCTGTTAAAGAATGAAAATACTTTTCCAACGAGATCTCGCAGTTTACTTGTTTTCTCGTGGGATCTCCCTGGAAGGCACTGTAGCCATTCCAGGGGGCAGCTGTTAGGCCCTGGCTACGTCATCCGCGGCGCACTATACAAAGAAGTGGATAATTTTTTTCTTTTTTTCAAGATGATTAGGAATAAGCATGCAGAGTTCCATGCTCCAGGTTTTTTGGGGTGAAAATGTGCATTATTTAAAGGAAGTAGTATGCTGCTTGCTCCCCCTGATAAAGAAGGTTGAATCTCGAAATATGTTGGCGTTGAGGGAGAGTGGAGCACTGCAGAACTGCAGAAACTGGTTGTCATTGGTTACCACATGAGAGTTCCGGCCTCTAGTGAAATAATTTTGTGGGCTCGGTGTTTCAGAAAAGCCTGCAGTGCTCATAGCATTTTGAGTATAATGGTCTTTTATAACTATTGGAGGGGAAATTTCCAGTCTTCATGATTAGAATAATGAAGAATTGCCTGTAAAACTGTAAGAGAGACATTGGTGTTGTACAAATATTTGTAAAAAATAAATCAAGGCAACTGGACTTGCTGTATTTTTCTTGAAGATGTTTCACTGGTCATCCGACCAGCTTTCTCAATTCAGAATGACTCAATTCAGAATGTACAAAAATTATCTGGGAATCAATATGGTGAATAATGCTCCAATCAACATAATCTGCTAATCATAATCAGCATGGGGTCAGAGACCTCATGGAGGTAAGGTGTTTAAACCAGTCGGTCTCCCTGTCTAGGGTGCATACTTGACTGTCATCAAAGGAGTGACCTTTTTTTCTTTAGATGTAGGTACACTGCTGAATCCTGACCAGAGGTCTTAGCTGTTCTATGCTGTGCCATACACTGGTGTAACTGCTGTTTTGTTTCATCTGTTGTTCATCTCGCTTCTTTTCTAGTCCTAGTGGTTTTCCTTCTCTTTTCTACAGTGCTTTTTCTCAGATTCATGGTCCTGCTTTGCTGTATTGTTTTCTTCTACGTGTTTTTCTATGCACGGTAGTCGTTGGTCTGGGCTTATATGCCCCGGATTAGGTACTGTCTTTTTTGGATGCTACCGCCTGAGGGGAAGGATTTCTGGGACGCCCAAGTGGAACTGCCTAACGCAATACATACAAATTGTATCAACCTTGCTTTGTACCTGTCCCACCTATCCTGAGGTTATGCTGTCATGTGCCAAGTTCCACGACTTGTGCTCCCTATGCGTTTCCACTGATGTTGTACAATGGCTTTGCTGTTTGTATGTTGATCTTCACCTGTTTCTCTTTATAAAATCCTTAATAAAAACTTATTGAACTAAAGCAGACAGGGATGTGCTGTTTTTAAAAAGTCCTCCTGAGTTTCCCAGACACTCCATATGTAGCTGAAGATAGATAGATAGATAGATAGATAGATAGATAGATAGATAGATAGACTGTGTAAATACACATACATTACTGTATATGTATACACAGCAAGTCGGTCACATTTACATTTTGTATTTCAACATGGCTGTACACAATATAGTGTAAGATATTTAAAATACTGTTTCACTATATCCCCTTGTTCTTCAATATTAGTTTCTGTTCTCTCAGATTAACTGTCAAATCAGGGAGCCGCCTACTTTTCTGTCAGAGCCCCTGGAAATTCTTCACATCAGTGTTTAAATTAAAACTCTGTCCTCATTATCACATTTGAATTTCACTTCAATTTTAGAGCAGCCTTGCAGCTACAAGATTTAGATGGCTTTTGTAAAAATACAAACAGATTAAATGAATATTAAAACATGTTTGCTTTTCTCATGAAGTGAAATTGGCAAGGAAAATAGCACAACAAATGGACATTCCTTTCCTAATGATATCTAATAAAAATGATATATAATAAAAAATAAAAAGTAGGCTTTGTAGGAAAACCTTCTTAATGTGTAAAACACACAAATACACACACACCAAACCTCAAATTAGAATATGGCCAACATAAAAGGTACATGTTGGTCTTGGCACTTAATCAAATAATTGAAGTAGGAATGCTTTCTTCGCACCATTACACCCCCAAAATACTACAGGGGTGCTTTGGCGCATTGTTTCCAATACAAACCTGCACCAAAGGTGTGATTTCACATATTTTTATACACTTACTCCATCAGTTTATGGTCAATCACTTTGTCAAAAGTAGACAGGGTGGGAATTGCCCATGGTTCGAATGACAACTGGGATAGTCTGTTGCGAGAATTTCCAAACATGTCCCTCTCTACTTCTCATTGGTTAGCTCAGTTGTTCATCCTGCATAAAGTATATTGATCGTCAGAATTTTTTAACAAAATTGGCCCCAGGACTGATCTTGAGCCAATCAGGGTTCACTACTACACTTACTTTGGAGATGTCCAAAACTAGTTTGGTGCTAGAAAATGTTATCACAATTGTTCACCATGTTTTCTCTTCCACTCTAAAGAATACACAACTTATATGTATCTTGGCACTTTTTGATTCCTCTGCACTTGATGCTTATAATTTCCTGGCTAAATTGACTGCATTGCTTGCAGCAGGTAGGATGGTTGTCCTTAAATGTGTGTCTAATTGCCCCCTGCGTTAGAAGCATGGATGTCGGAACTAGACAGACAGTACATGTAAGGTTACATACCAGTCCAGAGGAATTACTACTAAGTATTTTTTACTATGGGATCACTGGCTGAATAAAGGTCCCCAGTAATGATACCCTTGCTCTCCTAAATCCTTTGTCATAAGAGGGGTTAGGAGTTAGGCATGAGTGATGTGCACTGTCCCTTGTTGTCCGCTAGACCTCCAATCACTTGTTTGCCCTATGTTAATTATAAATGTCCATATGCCAAGAACTACTTATACATGAGTATTCTGTTACTAGAATGGAATTATTGTTCTACCTCTGTCAAATGACTGCCTCTTCTGTGCTTTTATGTAATATCTGAAAATCACTACTTTTGACTATGACGAATGCAATGGATTTATTTTATCCGTTGCCTGTATTATTTGTGTCTTTTATAAGATTTTAAAAATAGTCAAAGCAAAGCATCTGATTAAAAAAAAAGACATGACGATAGGGCTAAAAGGTTCTGTTGTAGATAAGGACCTAGTAGGGCCAGGACTAGGTTCTACTGTAGATGGTGCCAAAGCACCCTTTAAATGTCAAAGGGAAGTCCCTTAATGAGCGATAAAGAAAATTATATATCCACAAGAAGAGGTGTGGCCTAGGAATCAGCATCAGCAGCCATGATCTGCACTTAGGTTGCCCTGTTACCTTTTTTAGCAATACAGTGTTAGACCGTAGGCCATATGTTGCAATAGGACACATAGGTGTGTAGCTATGGCAATGGGCACATAAGGTATATCTTACCAAAAAATATTAAGACATTGAAAGGGCAGCTGAACAAATGCTCCTTACTGCACAGATAATTCATTTTCATAGATCTTTGACTAGCGACGATCCTATTGACTCATCCTGTGCATCTTATGTTAGACTAGAGAGTTCACAGGGGTTCAGGGTCAGGATTAATCGCAAGTCCGACATTTAATAATGCAGCCCTTGATCTGTGTTATCCACATATACACACAGATGTTTAACTAGCAAAAGTGTTCCAATTCCACAACAGGAAAGGCTAGGGATATTTCAAACAATGCTAAAGAACTCTCTTAGTGAACAGTATTTGCAATATGTGCAGGATCAAAGTGCGGAGGGTATGAAAGTGAGCAGTAGACATGTGCGATTCGTTTCGTTACGAATCGAAATTCGGACGAATTTTCGGAAATTCGGACATTCGGATGTATCCGAATTCCGAATTACAGACATAACGAATGCAAACGAATCCGAATTTCCATTTCCGAAATTCGGTAGCGTTCGTACGAACGTTCGTTTCGT
Organism: Nanorana parkeri; assembly: GCF_000935625.1. Taxonomy (NCBI): domain Eukaryota; kingdom Metazoa; phylum Chordata; class Amphibia; order Anura; family Dicroglossidae; genus Nanorana; species Nanorana parkeri. The sequence goes on along the minus strand of NW_017306754.1, from coordinate 694,091 downwards.
TTTCTGTTCTTATTCGTTTCTTATTCGTTTCGTTCGTTGGAGCAAAGTGACATTAGAAAAGGAGAAAAATATTTTTTCCCCCTCAAATGTCACTTTTGCTTCAAACGAACGAAACGAATAAGAAACGAATAAGAACAGAAAACGAAACGAACGTTCGTACTAACGCTACCGAATTTCGTCCGAATCCGAATTCCGAATCCGAATTGACTTTCACACCCGAATCCTGAAAAACGAAATAACACAAATCCGAATTTAAAACGAAACGAAACTAAACAAATTTTTTGGCAGTGCACATGTCTAGTGAGCAGTATGTGCAGAAGAGAAGCGTGAAGGATATGAAAGCTGGCAGTATCTGCTGGCAGTATCTGCATTTTGGCAGTGCACATGTCTAGTGAGCAGTATGTGCAGAAGAGAGCAGAAGGTATGACAGCGGGCACTATGTGCAGGAGAGAAGTGCCAAGGGTATGTCAGTGGGCGGTATGTACAGGAGAGGACAGCTGACAGTATATGCAGAAAAGCAGTGTAAAGGGTACTGTATGGCAGCAGGCAGTATATGCAGGAAAGGGGTGAGAAGGGAATTACAACTGGCAGCATTTCCAAAAGAAGAGTGCAGATGGTGTGACTGCAGACAGTGTTTGCAGGTGAGCAGTGCAGAAGGTTTGATGGGGTGGTATGTGTGGGAGAGGAGTGTGGAGAGTATAATGGGGTGCAGTGTGTGCAGGAGAGTATCGTGGGGACGTAACAGTGGACAGTGTGTGTGGTAGAGGGGTGCAGAGGGTATGACAGCAGGCAGTATATACAGGAAAAGAGTGCAGAGGATATGATGGAGGGCAATAGGTGAAGGGAAGGTGGGAGAGGTGTGTTTCATCATTACCATGGACTGTGAAGTTGGGTGGAGGACACTGAAACAAGCATAGTGTGTCAATTGAATTGGGGATACACTACTAAAGATTAGTAGTGTATCCCCAATTAGGATTAGCTGGGTACTGGCAGCTGAGAGATTAATGCACATAAACAGCAGACATAAACACAAGAATAGGTGCTAAGAAGAAGAAGCACATACACTGAGTACCAAATTCTCAGGGGTCAACCCATAATAGCTGGGTACTGGGTGCTGTGGGGTTAACATACATTCTGAAGACTGACCGTTGAGAGGATAATGCAAATGGGTTGAGGACTGGGCACTGAAAGGTTATCACATATATGCGGTGAATGGGCGATAGGGCTGGGAACTGGGCACTGAAGGGTTAATGCTTATATGCTGGGGACAGGTCACACAGGGGTTGATGCACATGCTCTTAAAGGGGAAAATGCACATACCATGCAGCCTGATCACTGAGTGGTTAATGCTTATAAGCTATGGCTAGGTGACTGAAGGGTTAAAGTTCATTCTTTTGGGGCTGATCACTGAGAGGTTAGTGCATATTGTATTACAGCCATGGATACAGGGAAGGGAGATGTGTGTGCAGGAGGCAGGATACAGAAGAAAGGCCAATCCTGACTACACACTGGGAAGCAATGAGACACTTTACTTCTGCAGAGTGGGGAGGGACCAGAGATTTCTGCTGAACTGAGCTTTACTCTGAGTGCTGAACATACAGAGTGTTAGTCTGAGCTCGGTGTGTATAATGTCTATGGGGAGAACATGGATGATGTTCATTATGCAGTTTGTGTGGTGGGAGTGTGTACAGACTGAGAAGTCTCTGGGGGTGAATCTGGAGAGCGTGTGCTGGAGGAGGGATACTGGGGAAAGAACAATGTGTGTGTGTGCTGAAGGGGAGTTAAAGGGGAAAGACCAATGTGTGTGTGCTGTAGGGGAGTAAAGAGGAAAGACCAATGTTTGTGCTGGAGGAGGGACACAGGGGAAAGTCTAATGTGTGTGTATGTGTTGGAGGAGGGATACAGGGGAAAGACCAATGTGTGTGTGCTGGAGGGGGGTTAAAGAGGAAAGACCAATGTGTTTGTGCTGGAGGGGGGTTAAAGAGGAAAGACCAATGTGTGTGCTGGGGGAGGGATACAGGGGAAAGACCGATGTGTATGTGCTGGAGGAGGAATACAGGTGAAAGACCAATGTATGTGTACTGGATGAGGGATGCAGGAGAAAGATCAATATGTGTGTCTGTACTGGAGGAGGGATACAGGGGAAAGACCAATGTGTGTGTGATGGAGGTGGGATACAGAGAAACACCAATGTGTTTGTGTGTGTGCTGGAGGAGGGATACAAGGTAAAGACCAATGTGTGTCTGTACCAGAGAAGGGATACAGGGGAGGGACCATTGTGCGTGCTGGAGGAGGGATACAGGGGAAAAAGTGATGCGTGTGTGTGCTGGGAATTTTATTGGGGAAAGACCATTGTAAGTGCTGGAGGTGTGATGTCACTGGGACCAGGAAAAGGTTGATTTGCACAGTGGCAAAGTAAAAGTAGAACTTAGGAATTATATCATATAAGATAGGATAGAACAAAAAAGAAAAGGATAGGATTTGTTATAACAGACTCCCTAATGGGGCTCCCTCCCAACACTTGGCCCCACAGCATCCTGGAGCTGTTATGGCTGTAGTTACATCACTTTTTTTTATTGATGTTTTGACTTATAGCGGTCCTTGAAGGAGCATTGGCATTTGAGTTAAAACTGGACACTGTGGAATACTTCAGTATTTCGATTTGCAGATGGCCCATCTGTGTGTTGTGGTTTGGGTGTATTGTTTATATCACTGATAAGAATAGATTAAGCTAAATCTATGCAGGCTCATAGGAAGCAGCCATTCTCTACTTCTGGACTGCAAGCTATAGGCCACCGCTCTTACTTTCAGTGCACCACAAGTTTAGGAATGGCTGCTTCTATCAGACCTTCCACATGTTTTCGCTTGGGACAGACTTACCCAGATAGTGACACTTATTTTACCATTGGTCATAGGATTAAAATGACACTAGTATGTAAACTGCACCAGACCAACTGAAAAAAAAAATCACAAAGATTACTTACAGGTAGCTGTTTTTCTAGACAGATGCTAAAATTTTTGGTTTGATTGGGCTTCAGTTTTTTCAGAGGAATTCTTGTTTCACCGATGAACTCATTGTGGCGGAATTTATCCTCATCACATACTGAAATTCTAGACGACAAAAAGAGAGAACAAATATAAGCAACTCTTTTGACATTGTGCATAAATGTTTCAATTTTTCACGCTAAAGATAAACATATTACTCTACTAAAAGAAAATATCATGTCATTAAGTATCCATGAATTAACGTGAAAGCAATCAGCGCACTAGAAACATGAAATGAGGCAGAAAATAACACAAAGGAAAAACACTCAGAAGGGAGATGATACCTATAGAAGCCAAGATCCCACAGAGAGCAAAGTAAAAATGCAAAAGTCCTGATACATTCTGTTTATATACACCAAACAGAAGTAAATCATTCAGGAGTACATTTTAATCTCCTTTAATAGACTATGTAGTTTCGAGTCACATTTTTATTGTAGTTTAGATTTTAATAACTAAAATGCATATTATTATTATACAGGATTTATATAGAGCCAACAGTTTGCACAATGCTTTACATATGAAGAGATATCTAGAAAGAGATATCTAAAAAGAGTAACCACTGTGATCTATTACATCAGAAAGTATAGGTAGCATTAGCCCTGCACTTTGTGAAAAGCAAATATTGTCTAAATGCAAAAGGCACGTGTACTTAAATCTTGGTGTGCTTTGTGTATTTCCAGATCCGTGCAGTAATCAAGTATAAAACTCTGTGTAAGAGCTTCTTCTAACAAAGACCGGTCATTACTGCTCTCTCCCTGTGCAGGGTGTCTGGTCTTGTATCCACCCCTCCTGTAGTTTTCTGTAGGCAGCCTGTAGTGGGTCCCTCCCACAGATCTGCTCTCTGTACATACTATGTAGCACAGTGACTTGTACCTTAATAAAACAATTAGTCTCTACAACAATTACCTTTAGTGTCCACCTAAACACATCTAACCAATACACGTTCATTCCTATCAGTTAAAGTACATTGTAGATTCCTAGTAACTGGCACACTTTTCTTATGGCTTATGTGTAATGAGTTAGAACACAGTGGGTCATCAAAGGAATCAACGATAAATCAAATAGATCGTCACCAATTAGAGATTTCATAATAGTTAATATTTCAAAGCAATTAGTGCTAGCAAATAGTAGCTGTGACCAAATTACAAACAGAGTAATGGTTTTATGGAAGTGAAGAGGGAATATGCAAATACATCCAATATTTCAACGGGGTTTGGACATTAAAAAATATACGACTAGAATATGATCATTTAGCTGCTTTGTAAATATGACTCACAATGTAAGAAGGAAATCAATGTTATTGATTTGATGGTCTATATGGAAGAAAAGAGAAAAAGTATTTTCTTTTGAACAATAAGTTAATCAAAGATGATGCATTGATGATTACTTTTAATAATAGCATTCATTTGATGTGTCTGATCATTTGCAGCCACTTTCTAGATGTTTTTCTGTATAGGAATTACTTTTATCCACTGCATTTTCAATTAAAATTTCCTCATGCATAGATTAATTCTCATTGCTCTGTTTGTGAAATACCAATTTACAATGAACAAAAACATACCCTCCGCTATCCATCTGTGAATTCTACATTATTATAATTCAAGTCAACCACACATAAAGGACTAATTACAGTTATTTGTGATGACTTTATGTCTTTGTTCTCATATTATTTGTATGAATGGTTTTGTATGGATCATTTATTAGCATCACATCCTGTGCACACTCTAGATCAGCAAGCATACACCTGTCTTTTGAACTATTATTTTGATCAGTGGCTTTTCAATAATTTATAGCCATAATAGGATACATGTTTTAACTTTTGATAATATTGATAACGTCTGATTTAAGGTGTGTTTATTGCCAAATTATTAGTTTTCGTTTTTGACAGAGTGAGGAAGCTCTTGGGTTTTTGATTCCATGTCCTAACTGTGGAGAATTACCCTCTCCATTTGTCCTGATGACCAATGTGAGGGAAAATCCAAAATGTAAAGTTGTCTCTGGAACAAGAATAGAGGATAAATCTTCCAATGGGGACTCTTATACAATGATAACTGTTTAATGGGGGGATTGCCTTTATTTTACAGATATTTCTTCTTACTTCCTAAACAAAAAAACATGACTGTGGTTTTGAGTATTCCCTACTCATCCAAACCTGATAAAAATTATTTTTAAAAAGGGTAATAAAAAGCATTTGACCTTGCATTTGTCATCATAGTCTTCTGTTATGTCACAAATGGTACATAAATATTGGGAAACTTTGTAGAAGGGTATACAGTATATGCATATTGCTTATCCATACTTATTAGTAGAATACTTATCAATGAACATGTATGGACTGACAAAGCACCTCAATGGCCCAGAACGCACCTGCATCGGCAAGGTGTGTTGAAGTGCCATTCAGAAGGAAAGTTGCTGCATAGCACCATTGCAAGCAACATATGGTGCCTTGCTTTACAGTAAAGTACACCATAGGTAACATGTCCCCCACAGGTTTTATCTTTTGCAATGTATTATTAAGTGAAAGAAATTGTCTCTTAGTGCTAGTTTACATTTCTATTTTAATACAATTGCTTGCAGTAACTTAAAATCTGCCTGATAGAGAGAGAGCAGATAAGCTTAATGAAATGCACTTTTTATTATGCTGAGTGATTGAAAATTCACTGTTGTCCATCCAATATTCTTTCATATTTTTGTCTGTCCAATGACTTTGCATTAACCTTGGCTGTCTGTAAAAGCACAATCATATGCATCCAATTAAACAAAAATCCATAATTGTCTGTAGCAGTAAGGAGGGAACATTAAATAGCACTTAATGTGCAAATAGCACTGTATTATTAAGCCCTGTGGTGAGTAAGAGCATGACTAGTAAGAGCCTGTCTAGCCACTTTGGCAAACCTCTTTATCACGATAGCTTTGTCATGGCAGCATACTAGTTTAAAAAAGAAATCCTTTCTGGTCATTCTGTAGTAATTTTTACATTTTATGTAGCCACCTTGCCCTAAGCAGAGTGACTCCTTAAATTTAGTTCTGCTGGACTGTAGCCAGTCTAAGCTGATTTAATTGTTCTATGCTCATTTGGTTTCCCCTAAGCTCACTGTTATCATTTGTATCTGCCTCCTGCTGTGTGTGACCTTGCAATAGAGTCAAACATCCAATAATGTTGTGTTTTGAATAGGTGTGTATCCCTAGCCAACAACTAGGAGGTCCATGGCCAGTGTTGCATGCTGGGAAAAAGACATACATTGAGTGAGTGTTTTTTATCCCCCTGGGCTCCTGCCTAGGGGAGGATGCATGTTGTTCTGCACAACTTGGCCAGGGAAAAGCTTGCAGGTTGTCAGGAGTAGAGGCCCAGTGTCAGGGCCTAAAGTTTTCCTGCCTGTGAAGGGGGAAGCTGTTCTTTGAAAGGAGCACCAGGGAGGAACTTCATCTGCAGGAGGTGCCAGAGAAGCTGGAATTTGGCTTGGATCTTGCAGGGAGTCTGGTAATTCGCCCAGGGAGTTCTGTGCTCTGTTTGCTAACTAGCTAAAGTTCTGCTGTACACAGTGTTGCCGCAATTGGCTTAAAGGCTCTCTAAACTATGAGCTCGGGAAGTAGTCAGTGAGTCTGGATTCTGTACTGTCCTAGGTGTCTGTAGCCCTTATCCCTCTCTCCCATCTGAGCTGTCGGAGGAATAAAATCTTTGATAACCCTGGCATCCAACTTTCCATTCACATTCCACAACCGGCTAAGGAGGTGAAATATCAGCCCACCCTGCCTCTGGGGTCCCGCACTTGATCCTGTAGGTGCTATATTTATGTATTGAAAGGTACCCTTAAATCTTCAAGCCAAATTATGTGCTTGGTCCTGCTATATGTGGTTAATCCTCCTAGTGGATATGCTGTCACTGGTTTTTACTTGGGTAAAGGAAAAGCAGAGAAGGTGGATGATTAAAGTTTGTCTGAGAGTAATTGAAATCAATATTGTGAATTTCCTGCTTTAGTCCACATCCCAATAGACAGGACATGGAAGCAATAATGAAGCAGTAGAGATAAACTATAGCACAATATTAAATCCTGTACAAACAAAACACATTGCGCCCAATAGTCACATTTCCCCCTAACTACTGAAGAAAAGGAGAACAAATCTTATGTTTTTATTTATTAGCTTAGCTGCTTTGCTAATACTAGTGCAAAAAGGCTACAAGTAATATTTGCATACTTAAAGTAGTACTAACTTTAGGACTGGTAGGAATTTAGACCCTTTAGAACTGGTAGGAATGTTAAGGGAGTACCCCAGCCCCCCAAAAATGTGGACAAAAATGTGGGGTCCCCCCTAACAGTCTTACCAGACCCTTGATCCAAGCACTGGCCCGGCAGGGCAGGAAAGGGGGGGGGGAACGATCGAGCGCCCCCCCTCCCTGCGCCTTACCAGGCCATGTGCCCTCGGCATTGGGAGGGTGTCCTCATGCCGATGGGGACAAGGGCCTCTTCCCCACAACCCTGACCCAGTGGTTGTGGGGGTCTGCGGCCAAGGGGGGCTTATTTGCATCGGGGTACCCCTTTAAATAAGGGGGCACCCAGATGCCGCCCGCCCCTTGTGAATGAGTAATGTGTACTTGTACCCCTACCCATTCACTAAAGGGTTAAATCAAATAGTTAGTAAAAAGCCCAGACTTTTGATAAAATCCTTTAATTGAAAAAAACTGTCCATTTTTGACTATTCCTTTAATTAAAAAAAAAATGGCTCCATCTATTACATTAACTACCTCCGGCCTGCCCGGAGGTAGTTAATGTAATAAGAAATATTTTGCAAAGATGAGTGATGACTAAAGATGGTATATCACTCATTTTGCCAGAAACTGATGCATCAGGGTCCATGAATCAAAGCGGTCATAAAAATATGTCACTATTGTAGGCATAAAATAACCTTTTATTCTTCATGATGTAAATCTTTTACCCCATACTACAAACTCCCTGTTACTAACATTATTGAAATATGTTTTTTTAATTATATAGGCTAATTTGCCATAATATTTGATGAATTTTAGCTTTCACATTGATTTTTAAGTTTTATTTATTACAGTTTGTTGCCTGCTACGACGATCATTCAAATTCACCTAATTGTCTATTCTCTGCAGTACTATTTTATCATAACTTATCTGTAGATCTATGTAAATAAGCAGTCTTATTTAATTACGTTTCGTTCACAGTAAACTCCAATTTAGTGATAATCAACAAGCCAGAGGGTGGTGATTTGTGCTTGTTAGGATATATGCAAATGTGCTGTGTTACTATCTCACACTATTCCATTTACAAAGAACATCTGCTGCAATGCATTTCCTCTAGCAGAAAACTCTTGAAATACAAAGCTGTATTCATCTTATAAACAAGGCCAACTTTTCAGTATGTAGGAGGTTGGAAGACACAGTGATATTTTCCTCAGCAAACAATTCCTTTTCTTTGCAATTGCTTTTACTCAGAATTTTCTTAATCATTATATTTGTTGCAGAATACTTGCTTTTAGCAGTCGTTTGGATGCCTAACTATTTGCATGCTAAATATACCATATATATTAGCATGGCATTGGTGGAATCCAGAAACAGGGATCAGGAGTGGACTGGGCCAGGATGGCAATTGCCCCCCAGGCCTCCCTGATTCCCTTAAAAAAAAGCCGCTGAGAAGAAAAAGATTTTCGGCTGCCTGTGGTGACTGCCCGCTTGTTCGGGCTCCTCAGCAGCCACCTGTATCTTCCTCCGCCCAATTCAGCTGCTATAGGCTGGGAGGGACACTGCAGCACCACCATTGGCTGGCTTCAGGAGAGCGAGCCCTGCAGAGAAGGAAAGGCACAATGTTGCTGGTGGGGGCTTCACCTCATTACATGCATGCAACATCGCTGTACCCCCACCACCACCTGGAGAGGAAGATGGCATGAGGGCAGAGCACTGGAATTAGCACATCTGATCTACTGTGTGCACTGTAAGTCCTTGTTCTTTCTGCTTTAAACTGCTGAGCTCTGCATTCTATGTTACCTTTCTGACCTCTGCATTACACTATTGACTTCTGCACTCTGCGTTACACCACTGACCTCTGCACTCTGTGTTACACCACTGACCACTGCACTCTGCATTCCTGACCTCTGCACTATGCGCTACACCACTGACATCTGCACTCTGCATTACACCGCTGACCTCTGTGTTACACTGCTGACCCCTGCACTCCGTGTTACACTGCTGACCTCTGCACTCTGTGTTACACCACTGATCTCTGCACTTTGTGTTACGCCACTGACCTTGTCACTCTGCATTACACTACTGACCTCTGCGTTACATTACTGCCCTCAGCAATCTGCATTACACCACTGACTTCTGTGTTACACCACTGACCTCTGCACTCCCTGTTACACCACTGACCTCTGTACTCTGCGTTACACCACTGACCTCTGTACTCTGCGTTACACCACTGACCTCTGCACTCTGTGTTACACCACTGACTTCTGCACTCTGCATTACATTACTGACCTCTGCAATCTGTGCTACACAGCTGACCTCTGCACTCTGTGTTACACCGGCGACTTCTGCACTCTGCCTTGCACAACTGACCTTGGCTGTCTGCGTTACACCGCTGACCTCTACACTCTTTGTTACAACTGACCTCTGCACTCATTGTTACAACTGACCTCTGCACTCTTTGTTACAACTGATCTCTGCGTTACTTACTACTGACCTTGGCACTCTGCGTTACCTACTACTGACCTCTTCACTCTGCGTTACTTACTACTGACCTCGGCACTCTGCGTTACACTGCTGACCTCTGCACTCTACGTTACTTACTACTGATCTCTGCACTATAGGAAGCATTTATGAGAACTGGAGCAGACAGAATCTGGAGAAGTTGCCCATAGCAACCAATCAGTTTTTGTCTTCAGTTTGTTTAATTAAGCTTTGGGGGGGTCTCTTTTTGGCAGACCCCTCACCTAGTACTTGGTGGACCAGCTTTGGCAGGTCCCTAAGGATTGGGGTCCATCTGGCTTCGGATAGGTGGACCAGGGTTACCTTGCTCTGTCAGGAGCCTTGTGCCCTGGGGGGGGGGGGGGGGTGTCAGGAAATCGTGGCCCTTCCTCTCCTAATGAAGACTAAAAGCACTCTTGTGCACTTTTTTTGAGTCTGCTTTGATTTCATGATTCACTTTTTTTGTTCACAAGGCAAGTTTGTCTTCAATGCATGCACGCGGACTTAAAAAAAAAAAAGGAGGTGAGACAGCAAGGGGGGTTGGCAGTTTACTAGTTAAATGATTGGTCAGTTTTATAACCACACAATAATTTTGACAGTTCTATGATCTACAGTTAAAGCCATAAACTTGTTTTTAAAGCTTAACTTCAGGCATATATAAAAAACAGAAATTAATATCTCTATCTTCATTACATGAGACTGGGGGAGAGATGGGGGAAGGACAAGGAGCCAATCAGTTGTGCTTCAGTGCGAGAGAGACAGAGAGAAGAGCTTATCAGTGTGTTGCTTCCCCTTTTTCTACATCTGTAAAAAATAAGTCAAGGCAACAGGACTTGCTGTATTTTTCTTGAAGACGTTTCACTGATCATCTAACCAGCTTTCTCAATTCAGAATGACTTGTACTAAAATTATCTGGGAATAAATATGATGAATGTTGCTCCAATCCACATAATCTGTTAGTCGCAACCAGGTGTCGCTGGACAACGTGTTTGATGTTGGATTTACATTGTGAGATTATTTCTTCTATTTTTTAGTGAAATTTTATTCCAATAAATGGCTTTTTCACAGTTCCTATGTTTTTATTAGCGATTTACATTTTGTTTTAATGAGTTTCAAGGGGATTGGATATTTAGGGGCCCCCTTTTTCTAAAGGGGGCTTCCAAATTCCAATAAGTCTCCCCCCTTTCCCACAGACATTCCTTTTAGGGGACAAGATGTTGGGATAAGGTCTTTGCCCCATCAGCAAAAGGACAAGGCACCTTGCAAGGGGGGAGGATATACCGCCCTCCCCTTCAAGGTACTCTTTCCAATGTCAAGGGGATGTAGTCTGGTATGGATCAGGATGGGGATATATGCTCACTGCCCCCTTCCCCACTTTTCCTGGTTAGTCAGGCTGCATGCCTAGATAAGGGTTTGGTATGGATTTGAGGGGCACTCCACATCATTTTTCTTAAAGGGACAGTACATATTTTGTGAACAACGTGAACTGTTCCTTTAAAAAAAAAACTATTACAACAATAAAAATGCCATGGGGTCCTAGCAACCAGTGACATCAAATGTGTTCCCTGCCCCCAGCATTCGTCCCTCCACAACAAATCCAGTTTTTCACGTGGCCCTTTTGAGAAAACAAATTGCCCACCCCTGGAGTACACAGTAACCTTTACCTGCAACCTGTCACCTCCCTCTCCTACTTTGTTTCCCCAACTCTTAGATTGTGAGCATATACAGTATAAACACTGTTCTGCTCCTGTGTTAACTATTTCTAATTGTTTGAGTCTGGTGTGTGTAATTTCCACTATTTTATTATTCTATGGTGATTTTTATTATGTTGTTGCTTAATAAACAAAATTATAATATTATTAATACATAAAGGCTATAAAATATTTTTGAACAGGATGCTGCTATTTAAACAAAAAGAAAAAATATATATTTTTTTCAAATCCAGTACTTTACATGAGCACAGAATAATAAACAAACATATAGTATATGCATACAAACACAATGACTAATACGTGAACAACAATGAGACACAGCTGGCAGACACTAAACTCATTTAGATGAGAACTAATTGGACACAAAGCTATACAGAACAAACAAGAACAGTCCCTCTTGTCTAGTTAAGAAAATCCCACAATACTTACTAAAATCATATAGGAAATCCCTGATTTCCCCTCCCAGTTACCATCAGAGCAACTGTATTGCCAAGTCTATTACATCCTGGCACACTCCTCTCAAGCACAACTTAGTTTGTACCAGGCCGTATGGGATTATGTAAAGTGTGTTCCTATTTTTGATGTACTTTCCTGATATCTCCTCTGCTTCTGCGTTTGTTTATGCCACTTCAAAGCTTCGTACTGATCAAAACAAATTCCTCAGGCTAGGGACATGAGTGCCATGCTGGGAATCCTTATTTGACTGTGCTTCATAAAGCTGTTATCCATATAATAAAAGTGGCCACGTGACATATTGGCAACTGTGTATCAAAGCAAGTCCCATCAAACAAATGCCATTTAAATAGCAAAACAGTACTTTTGTTTGGAAATGCTTAAAAGGTAGGCATTTTATATATTTTTAGTTTTGTCTCAATGTACATGATATAAATCAGTTATGTGTTTTTTTTTTCATGTTAGTAGTCTAATTTCTCCATACGGTTTTTCAAATCGCTGCTTGAAACAAAGTTATTGCATTTGACAGGAGGAAGACAGAAAGTGAAAGCGATAAAGAGGGGAAAGGGTGAGTAAAAGATATTGCGAAAAATATTACGGAGAGGTCAGCAGCGGTAACCTTCAAATTTCTTTCAGTATAGCTGCTGTAAGGCATGAAGCACCTCTGCGCATGGTCCCATTTTCCGAGTAACTGGAAAACGTGCGCTAGTGCGCATGAACGTGCAACGAACTTCCACACGAAAACGTGCGCACGTAAGGCGCACAGGAAATGACACGTCTGCTGCTAATGGATTGACCTATATAAACCAGCCTGCCATATCCTTAGTTGCTGGATAATCTTCAGCTAGTCCTGTATTTCACCCGGTTTGCCTCTGACCATTCTTGATTGCTGCCCACCTCCTGACCTTGGCCTGTTCATTGGACATCCTTATGCCTCCTGTTTTGTACTTCGCTGCTGTTCTATTCTAATAAACCCCTGAGACATTTACATACTCACACATGGCTGCTATTATGAAATTTTTCACACAGACCATTTTATGAAAATTATGCAATTTACATTTTATGGCTGAGTACAGTCTGTATGATATTATTCAGGGGCATGATGCCTATGATAATGAATCTATGTGCTATTGTTGAATAGTCAAGAACCAAATTAGTGTGATTCCTAGTCATGTGATCTTCATGGCAACCAATCATGATGATTGCATAAAATTTGTTTACAAACAAACTTGCCAGCTTCAGCTGTCCCCTTTCTCTGCACAGTGAAGTTGAAGCTAGCAAGCTGCAAATGACGCAATGCAATAAATGTATTTTAAAAAGTTTAAAACGCATTTAAATCTGTCTACAATAAAGTCTAAAATGAATTTTTAGAAATTATTGTTCATTTATAAAGGTTTAATAAAAACATAAGCAGGGGCTTTTTCAAATTAGTGTACCTTAAAAAATTATGGAAGCATTATTTAGGTAGACATATTAGTCATATAATTATTGTCAAGTTAACCAACGCATACTGATGGTGCTAAATTTGGTTTGAGATTCTAGGATTCAATGACTTTTGATCATTAAAGGGTTAAACAATATTTTTATGCAATTATATCTTCACTGTCTCTAGACTTTTACATGATCCTAACCATCTTTATCTGGGGAATGGTAATGGATTATTACATACATAGGAAAGGCATCCCTAGATATTCTGAGTACACAAAGTTGTAATTAATTTTAAGCGTACAGGAATCTTTCAGCGCTACTCTGCAAATATTAGATTTTAAAGCAATACAATGTATAGGCATAATTTAAACAGGCTCTCTTGTTTACGTACAAATTCAGCCTTTTTGTATGTATTATTGTCAGAACTAAACACATATAATGTTTAAAAATATTTGTATTCGAGAAGCTGAGGAAATATGGTGATTGTTCGCTGCCATAGCAACAATTAACAATCATGCACTTCCTGGCCTCTAAATTGTGGTCAGTTGACTTAGAAGGGAGAACCTAGGGGGCTTTCTTATGTGCGTGCCCCCTTCCTATTAAAGTCAGGATTCCCAATAGCCGTTGTTCAGTGTGTGTTGAAAGCCCCATGTGTAAAAACAGACAGATCCTCTTTAAAGGAGAACTATGGTTTTAAGTTTTTTCACTATAGTTCTCCTTAGGGTAACGTTAGGACACAAACTATCGTCCTCCCGTCACCCTAAGCTCAGTATACCACGAGCTGCAGCTCGCAGTATACTGAGACGCCACAGTATACCGTGAGCTACTGCCCGCGGTATACTGAGACGAAGCAGCTGAAGCGGATCCCGACAATTATGCCGGGATCCGCCCAGCTTCGTGAATGACAGCTGTACGCGCCCCGTCCGATCCGCCAGTCAGCACTGGCAGATTGGAGCGGGGAGTGGGGAATCCAGCCCCTCCCCTGTCACGGCAGAGAGCTGTGACAGGATCGAGAGGTGAGCGAACGCCGGTATGTGTTCGCTCACCTCCCGATCTACTGAGCCGACCTGTGACAGTCTCATTGTCACAGGTCGGCTAGAACTATGAGGTGAGTGAAAAGCACTCACCTCATAGTTCTCCTTTAAGGAGACATTAGGTTTTTTTTTGCAGCCCTAATGTCTCATTTGTTTCCCTATGAAGCTGATCAGCTGCTATCCCAGACCTCTCTGGCCAGGGAAGCCACAAATTCAGCTACTGGGCAGGGCCTGGAGACTGCCCTGTCCCTAGTGACCTTGTACTGGAATGGAAGTTCAGGGAAGTTGAGCTGAGAGAGTTGAAACCATCTGTTTGGAAACATGATGACTGTAAGGGTTTGGGCAAAAATGTAAAGAAATACTTTCCTGGGCAATGTCGGCGCTGCTTAAGTGGGGTAAGGAGGCGCAGACCCCTCCCACAAATTCAGGCTAACCTGTTAGCCTTCCAACTTGTTTGATCTGGATTCATTATTGAAAAAAATATTGCTCATCTAATACTACTTTAATAGACTTTTAGGAAAATGCAGTGTTGTACTGTGATAAAAAAAAAAAGAAACACACAAACTATACTGTCAAACTATTGCGGAACTGATCAATTTGTGTGAAGTTTATGCTTCATTTTTTACAGTACAGTGTCCTATAGCTTTTAGACCTGTTGACCCTTTATTGCTGCTACTCCAACAGATAAATTCGTGCCTGTTCCCGCTGGTTAAAAAATCAGGCGTTGCATGCACAACTACCTAAAAAAAGCTATTTTTTACTTTATATATATTTTTTTTATATTAAAGACAAGCAATAATATTACATTTTTAAAAATGTATTGCATGTGCAAATGATATGATGCCAACAGGTGGCGTTGCTGATGCTGTTTCAAAGAATCATACGGTTGCATAACACCATATGCAACTTAAAGGCATCTTCTGAGCATGTAATTGAAAGGATTGTTGTTTTTCCAAAGCCTTCCTCGAGGTTGCATAAAAAAAGGACCATCTTCCTGCTAATTGGTACTTTTGTTCAAATTTATTTTGCATTGGTACATGTTCTCTAGGACAGTGTCCAGCTCCCTGTGCCCTTTGTTTAACAACCTCCTGTCTTGCCTTGAATTGTCAGAATTGGTTTTCCAGATTCACCCTCCCCATTGACTTCAGTGGGGTTCAGATTAAAGTTCACAATTTCTGGAATTTACAATGGGTTCAACGAACAGCCTACAAAAAGAAACCCAGGCACATTTGCTTATCACTGCTAATCAGCAGTTAACTCATCCCGGTGAATTTAGGGTTTATTTAGGGTTTATTAAAACGGGTTTCAGACTCACAAGCAAGTCAAATGCAGTGTGCTTCAGGTGCATCTGAAATGCTTTGACTTATGTTTGACCTACTTTGATTTATCTTTCAGTTGCATTGAGCTTATTAGGTTTCTTTCAAATATTTTCATATTGAGTTCTATTTGGAAGCAGCCATTCAGATGTAAGCAAAAGCCCATGTACACAAGCTTTGGACCATTGTGAGTTCACCTTGTAAGGAAAATAAACATGTGAAAATGTTTTTGTATTGCAAATTTGGAATCACGTTGAGTTGGTAAACCTTCACAAATAGAATTGTACTTCAAAACCAATCAATGCCCTTTTTATGCTGCCTCCAAGAATCCATTTCACAATAATCTTGGCACTAATAATCACACAGGTACAAAGGTAAACAGCAATGCTTCCTGGGACTTGATATCACTTGTTAGCTCACTGACTGGCAGTTTCAAGGGAGACTTAAATTGCTTTACTTGCTGACATTTTCTCTCTCCTGTAAACTCAGTAGCAGGAATTGCCTTTATGAAGCACTTTGTTATATTAAAAGATGTAAGGACATAGTATATGGTTACTGGTGCATCCCATAGGCTACCCTGCAGCTCAGCCATAGATCAACCAGAGTCACATATCAATTAGAATACCTAAATAGAAACATTATCACCTCTCCATCTAGGCTTTTAGTCATTAGAAAACCACAGAACATATATTTAGTGTTCACAAAAAATAACATTTCAAGTTGTAGCTGCAAGCGGAGCAGACATGAGGAATTATACTTTATGAACTGTAAAACCAATATGTAAAGTAATTACAACTAAATGTACCCTAAAGCAGTTTAGACAGAAAATTCAAAAAATACAATCTTCACAAAGCCTGGTGAAGTCTGTTAAATTCTAAAAGTCTCTTAGCTAAAATAGAGCAACACTATATTAGCACAGAAGAAAAGGTTGTTGCCGGTGTGTGGCTTTTTGTTATTGCAATGTGCATGCATTAGAAACAAATGATGACAGATTAGGGATTTTCACTTCAAAAACTCCCTCAGTTACTCCCAACCCTGGAACACATTAAAGTAGAACTATAGACTTTATACTATAGTCAATTGTATAGTGCATCATCTAAATGCAGTACACAGCTAAAGTAAACTGCGTTCCTGCCAAAGGAATTGTGACTCTGGTCATCCAGTCTTGTCCTTTACTGCAGCTTAAGCAATACATCTTCATAGACATGCACTAGGCTGTGAATGGACACTAACAGGGTTATTCACAAAAAGGGTGAAGGGTTTGGAGAAGGCAGGAGAAGTGAACAATCTAGGACAACATAGCTGATTTGGAAAAATTCTCCAATATAGCTCACTTTCCAGTTCAGCTATGTTGTCCTAGATTGTTCACTTTTCCTGCCTTCTCCAAGCTCTTCACCCTTTTGTGAATAACCCTGTGAAAGACAAGTGTTTGCATCTGAAGTTATACCATTTGACAGAGGAGCATTCAAATCTTAAGACGCCATTAGAACACACAGTATGAGGCAGATTTATGTGTGGTCAAAGCCCTTTACACCAACCGATCCTTCCATTTCTCAGGTCCTTCAGTACATAATTTATATAAAGCCCTAATGGAAAATAATTCAACAAAAATAAATAGAAAAAGACAGACTTTGAGACCTGCTTACAAATCACATTGCTTCTGAAACAACTGTAGATCAGATTAGTCAGTTATATTCATTTATGTGTCTATTCTTATTCATTAGAAGCAAATCTTTCTACAGTTTGGACAGCTGTGTATGCAGTGGAGTTTTCTGTGTATTAAGATTTCCTAGTGTGGCATTTCAAGAACTGTTGACTTTAATTGATTTCTTCCCTGCACAAGCATGTGCTTTTTATATAATCTGTGACTTCACCCAAATAAAACAACATGTCTCAGCATGGATCTGTGCATCCACTAGAGAAAGGCCCTCAAGATGCAACTAATTTACAAAAGCACAAAAAAGCACAGTTAAGCCTTCCTTGAAACTTAAAGAGCGTTATGAAGCAAACAAGGCAGAAATGGCTGATAATATACGTTTTAACTGATTCATGGAAAACGACTATGCAATGCAGAACTGTTGCTGATGAAACATGTGATGATGCTAAATAACTGTAAAGCTAAAAAGAGCTTATGAAAGCTATAAAAGTTTTAAAAACTGCCAGAGAAATATTCAAGCGCTAAATAGGTTTACTGCTCTTAACAAAGAAAGGCGCATCACATTATAGGAGGCCAAGTCACTGATATATGACAAGATTTCACAGCTGAATGGCACTGCATCCTGCCATTCTACCTGTTCAAAGCACTCTTAGATATCTTATAGATCTCTAAAGTCATATGCACAGAGACCAATATTAAGATCCTGATCTCAACGATATTCACTGAGCACTCATCACAGTCTGGGCTGAAGCAGAAGGAGCAAAGGCAGAACCAAACTGAATTGAAAAGGAAGCAGTCATTGAAGCATAAGCTGTCCAGACAGAAGCGCATGAATGTGACCAAGCAAAAGTAGAAACTGCCCAAGTAGAAGCGTAAGCTGCCCAAAAATCTCCTCAGATTGGTCACGTGCTTCTCAAGACCTACACTACGAGACCTTTAGATGTCAAGCCTTCAGCTGGACTGAATCCTTTTGCTACTCCATTCTCTCCTTCAACACCTAAACATCAGGCATTAGTGAGGGAGCAACTGTCACGACAAGGCCTAATAAATAAATATGTCAGACCTTGCTAAGTACATGACCTGCAGAGAAGTCTACATTTAAGTAAATAGTTCAGGACCTTAGCAACCCACCTGTAAGAACTTGATTTGCTAATCAGGATGTTAGTACCTCAGTCATCAGACTGCATTAAGATGACTGCATTAAGAGATGTTCACATCCATGGACCAAGCAAAGTCTCCAACGTAGACATGAAAAGTCACCTAATGATTATATCGAAATGCAGTGTGCTATGCTACAAAGGGCTTTCAGAGAAAACCAGTGCTAAAATACATCTAGTTAAATTAGTGGTAAACTCTCAAACTTTTTTTATTAATAAATCCAGATCAAACAAATATACACTGCGCAGCAATGAATTTCTTTAAATTTTTGCCGAATCACATACAGTCATGTTTCCGAACAGCTGACTCCAAATCTTTCAGCTCGGCTTCCATGAACTTCCTACTGAGTACAAGAGCACATGGGAGAGTACATCACCTCTCCATGTACTAGCTGGGAGATGGGAGAAGGGAGGAGAAAGCAGCAGGGAGAAGTTATCTTACACACTGCACATGTGCTGGCACAGTAGACACAACAGGAATATATGCCCCTGATGAAGAATTCAATATTTCAGACATAAAAGGAACTGAGTGCATTTATCTTCTCATGGAGTGCAGGCAAACACCGATTGATAGAGAGGAGATCCCTACACCAGAAGATACACGTAATGTGAAGTTTGTCAATTTCACATAGTGGTGGTGGTGGTTATATCCCACCACCTGACAATGACACTGGGAAGAGACACCTAAAGATTGTACAAAATACACAGACAGTTCAATGGTTGTAACGGCGGTAGGTTGGTTTGTTATCGAGTTCAAACAGTGAGTACACTTGTCTTGATAAGAATCAGAGACACCACTTTCATCTCTCAAAACTCAGGCTACAGGAACTCAAAACAGATACCAGTTGACAACAGGACTTTTCATTAGTGACGAGCAAACCGAGCACAGTTCATTTCACTGCACAAATGAAAATTATACCAGTGTTGACGTCTACGGGGGCTGAATATTGTAATTTTTGCCTGGCCTTTTCAAGGCCAATTTGCAAGCTTTTGGAAAATAAAAGGCATGAGTAGCTGGGCACTACCATGGAGGACAAGTACCAATGCAAAACATATAGCATTCAGTGGGGAACAGTTTTTTTTAAAGGCTCTGCTGACCCTCTGACATTAACACGCCGACAATCCTGCTCCCGTCGCTCACTTATCCCCACTGGCTGCTGAATGTAAAAAAAACGGTGGGGATCCTGGGTGTCATTGACCATATATGGTGAACATATTTCAAACTGCTACAGGTAGCAGCAAGATCTCCTCGGCGCTCTGCCGCCCCTAGGCCGGGCCTCGGTGGCCTTGTGGGAAATCCGGGCCTGAGCAAGACTGAACCTTTAACAGTTGACCAGGAGTCTACTAAGCACACAATATTCTGATGTTCATCAGTTCACAAACTGTGTATTTCCAAGAGCATCTAAAAAAGAAAGCCACAAATGTTAAATATTAGTTATACTAAATAATGGGAACACAGAACAAACATATGGTAGGTGTTATCTCAATTTGGCTGCAAAAGTGCAAATACACTATCTACTTCAGTAGATGCTACAGAGTTGCTTACAGAGGACCAGGTGCAGCGTCAGGCTTGTTCTGTCATCAACATAAACACACCTGACACCGGGAAAACAGTAATGCCTTTTCACTTAGAGAGTCCCAGCAAGAGTTTCAAT
This sequence comes from Nanorana parkeri, assembly GCF_000935625.1. NCBI lineage: Eukaryota > Metazoa > Chordata > Amphibia > Anura > Dicroglossidae > Nanorana > Nanorana parkeri. The sequence goes on along the minus strand of NW_017306754.1, from coordinate 673,928 downwards.
GTGCCAGGAATCCTGCAGACAGTAAACAGTTTGAGAAACCCACTGGTGTCTTCTACACAGATCATAACTCAGTAATGTTCTCCACTTCAAGTTGGAAGTGGAGCCTCCTAAGGAAGGACTTGTCAAGAAGTTATTTCAGTCAACTACAGAGACTTTCCTACTTCCACCTATACAGGACTTTGCAAGAAGCGGAAAAGTGACCTGATGCTTCAGAGATTGTTCTAGCGATTACATCTACAGTACAATGCTAAATAATTTATCAGAAAACTTCAGCAGTGACTATATGGACTTATGTATATATGTCTTACAGATACCAGATGAGAAGTGTGCTGCCCCAGCAGCCTGTTTATTTTTTTGCCTTCTGCATGTTTCCCTGTTCCCTCTCCTGTTTGGTGCTAGTTGGTGCGGCTCCTATCTAGACACTCCCTGTTTCCTTATGCTGCTCAGTTTACATATACTTTCTGCCACATAGACTTGTATTACACTTATTTGAAGTAAAACTAAAGTGGATGCAACGTCTGTGTCTTATTGAAGACTTAAGCTGCCTGGGGATCCAGCCATGTCAGCAAATGGCCATATAAACAAAATACCTTTAAGGATTTTCCAATGAACACATGTTTTCTTCAGTCTTTATATGTTCTTATTCATAAACAAACTCAAATAAGCCTTTTTAATGTGACATCTCAAAGTTCAATCCTGAGAGAGACACACAGGCTAACGATGCCTAGGCTACCTGGCTGTCACGCTTAATATTTCAGTTCAGTACTAAGGTATAAACCCAAAGCAAGTATTTAGAAAGTAAAATCAGAATGGAGTAAGAATTCCCACTCTTGAATACTTTAAATAGTCAAGATCGATCTATCATCAATCTATCTATTTGTGACATTGCTCTGTCATAGTTCTGTATTTTTGATTAATTTTTTCATTCATTTGCCTGGTTTTAGTTGTAGACAGGTAATCAAAATAATGACTGTCTTATCCAGCTCCCAGTTGTTGTAATCAAATTCAAATCCAGAGACCACAAAATCCCTCTAACCCAGACTTCTAAAAGAGGTTGGAAACATTGGCTTATATAGCTCTCCCTGACATGTATCTCCTGATCTGAGGGTTTAGGACAGAGCTAGGATCAAAATAAATCTCAGCCAACATGACTTCACACATACCGGTCTGAATAAAATTATCCCTTCCTTGACTGATTAAAGTTCTGTAAGAAATATATTAAATTGGCAAAAATATCCTGTACTCTGATACGGAGTAATTAACTTTTCATTCAAGGTCACAGTGCTTTTAGGTTGTGACAATCAGTAAGATGACAAAAATGACACTATCTGGAAGGTGGATATAATTACCACTGCAAACTAACACAGATCTATGGCCGAAATAAACATGCTCAATTTATATGAACTACCAGCATGGGAACATTTCCCGTGCTTTACAATTTAATACAGTTTTATGGATTTTCTCTGTTGAGTCCTTTAATATGAGATAACTAGAGCTGTCTGTTCAAGCTATTTATTCACATAAACAGAGCACAAAATAATGACTGTAAAAACATTGCTTAGACCGCTAGTGAAGAAATTACTTTTGTAATTGCAAATAATTACTAGATTAGGGTGAAGTGTTTTTTTAATTAGGTTTTATTAATAAATACATTGAAAGCCGTAACACTGGGTAGAGTAGATTAGCACATTTTTTTTATTTTTAGAGATTTCCTTTTACTTCCTGTCCCGTAGACACAGCAGGAAGTGAAAGGAAACCTATGTAAAGTTATCCCTAGTTAGACAGATCAAGTGTCCCCATTGGTAGATTGTCCCTCTATTTTTGTTCTAATGACACCTTAAAATTTTGATTTTCCCTCACTCTTTGTCCCGTTTACAATGGTCACCAGGGCAAATAGAGAATCTCCTCTGCGTAGACACAGGCAGCAATGAAAACCTGCCAGGCATTCTAACCCCTTACCACTCAATGCAAAACTAGAGAAAAATAGTTCTGCCTTAAAATAATAATATTTCACCTACTGCAATCATCTAAACAGCAGTACTCCAATACGGCAAAACTCTAAGCTAATCAGGGATGTCTTGCTATGCATAGCACTGTCAGTCTAATACTGTGAAAATGCTTACATAAGGGAAATACAAATACCTAATTAGCATGTCGTTGAGCCTTGATCCTTCATTGTCCAATAAGAAAGTTGTAGTGGGACCCTCAGCAAGCTGTAGAGCTTAACTGCTGTAGAGTGAGGTCACAGACCAGGCAGCGCTCACTTGATGAGGGGCTTCAATCTCAAGACAGATTAACAACAATTACAATTATCTGCAGGTAAAAGAGTTCCTATAAATGTATTTAAGCTTGATATTTAGCAGTGTGTCCCAAGTTCAACTCCAGTAATACCATTTCCAGTACCTGGTAAATTGCAGAGATGCATATATTCGACCCTTTCAATTTAACAAAGCTTAAAAAACATTAGCAGGGCTATTCACAAAAGGGAGAAGAGTTTGGAGAAGACAGGAGAAGTGAACAATCTAGGACAACATAGATGAACTGGAAAAATTCTCCAGTTCAGCTTACTTTCCAGTCCAGCTATGTTGTCCTAGATTGTTCACTTCTCCTGCGCCTCTTCACCCTTTTGTGAATAGCCCTGTAGGTCTTTTTGTATATTTAATGAAATAGGAAGTCTTGCTTGATAACATGTCACATAATACAAATATTTACAGTAGCCTTTAGTGACTAAGTAAATGAATTAGCAATATCACTTAATTCTCTGTAAGTCACAGATAGTCTTCAGGCTATGCAGGGTAGCAATGCTCTTCCCTGCAGTGGTTATACTTTCTGATGTCACTGCAATATAAAGTGAGTAGAAACCTATTTTATGGAGCCCCAAAGAAAAAAAAAGATCCCAGACAAGGATTCAAACTGTCCCTCACTCTAATCAAAACAAAGAAATCAAGTTTTTGGATGGACATATACTTTAATCTATTCCTTAAGCTGACCCTAACATTTTCTTTCTAAAAATGAACCTGTGCCCAGGCTATGTACACCAAACTATTTAAATAGTATTTACATATTCAAAAGAAGCAGTAAAAGCACTTCAAAGGTGGCCCTCATTCCCCTCTGTAGATATAGGCATTTTGGAAGAATACATCTTCAAAGTTAACAACAGTGGCACTGAATGTCAGATTGTTTACTTTCTACTTGGCAACCTGCCAGTTTTCTAATGTAAGCACACAACATACAGTATGATTCTGTGCTATTAGAAATCAACGGAAACCAGTTTTTAGAATGTTTGCTGTGATCGTCAAAGATCTTTCAGAATGAAGTACTTCACATGAAAAGCAGAATGAGAGGCCAAGAATGGTTGTTGCTTGTTTTGAACCACTATTACTTCTCAACCGCCAGCCTCCTCATTGGTTTTCACTCATGCATTGGAATCAGCATCATCACCTCTGCTTAATGAGTCAGGAAGCAGTGGAATTTACCTAGAAAGCAGTAACCAGGAAGTAGCAGAATGACCATCCTGACTAAACACATGTGTTGACATGTTCTTAAAAGAATCGCACATCACAATTATAAATCTTTTAGAAGGTAAAACAGTAAATACATTGTATATGAAATTGAGCTATTCAGTATATTGAGCTGTTTGTCTGGAATTCCACATCAACTATTAGCTTTACTTGTTTACTTATTTACTACTTTACCTATACCTGTCTCCTAAAATCTGATCCTCAGAGTTTCTAACCCTCCTACTTATTGCATAATGGTCCTGGGGTTTATACAAAATACCAGTTTCCGTGTATCTAAGACATGTTCTGTAGTCGAGTGACGGAACACTCGTTCCGGAACACTCGTTCCGGAACACTCGTTCCGGAACACTCGTTCCAGAACACTCGTTCCAGAACCTGGCTCTGGATCTATGCTGTCCATTTTTTCAGATTCTATATTTGGAAGATACTTAACCCTAACATTTAACCTGAACTTCTACACTTAACTCTAACCCCAATCTAACTACTACCCTAACTTTAATCACTAAAATGTTGTAATTTTCCTAGCAGTCCTGCATTGAACACTACCATAGCAGGATCCTCATGTCAAATCAAGCTTTTATGTGTTTCAGCCACCCAATTACTACATAAACAATCTACAATTTGTTGAAATATAGTTTGAAGTACAGAAACACTTTCCTTCTTGCATGTGCACTTTATGTCATTTTTTGCACAAGTGTGTTCCTCCTTATTGTCTTTCTAAGATATACATAAAGTATTTTAGTATATTTTAATAGGATTGTATATTATTTTTAGTGGTGCAGATTGAATAATAGAAAGTATAATGTTTTGTGCTTAAAACTGTTGTAGTGGTTCGTTCCTTGTTTTGAACACTTGGTCCAGGTTCACTTATACAATATACTTGTTGGAGAATAGGAGCAGACCACGGAGTAGTAAAGTGAGGAGAGAGCATTGACAGGAGCTTTGGAAGGATGACCGTTCCTGTCAGACTAACCTACTGACTTTTTATGAGGGGGTAAATAGAGATCTGGATGGAGGGAGGTCTGTGGATGTGGTATATATGGATTTCTCAAAGGCTTTTGATACAGTCCCACACAAACGCTTACTATACAAGCTGAGAGCTATGGGCATAGATGGAAGGGTATGTACATGGATACAGAACTGGCTAAAGGAATGGGTACAGAGAGTATCAATAAATGGTGCCCTTTCAGACTGGGTTAGTGTCATTAGCGGTGTGCCTCAGGGTTCTGTGCTGGGACCCATGCTTTTCAACCTGTTTATTAACAACATCGGGGACGGAGTAAACAGCAATATCTCAGTGTTTGCTGACGATACCAAAATTGGGAGGGTAATAGAAACAGACCAAGATAGTATAACATTGCAGGAGGACCTGGATAAAATAGGGGAGTGGGCAACTATGTGGCAGATGAGGTTTAATGTCGAAAAATGCAAAGTTATGCACTTTGGGATTAAAAATAGGCAAATGGGTTATACAATTATGGGTATGCCGCTAGGGAAGTCGGAAATGGAGAAAGATTTGGGGGTCAGTGTAGACCATAAACTGAATAATAGATTACAGTGCAAGGTTGCTGTAAGCAAAGCTAGTAGAATCCTGTCCTGCATCAAGAAGGGAATGTTTTGCATGGACAGGTCTATAATTTTGCCACTTTACACATCACTGGTTCGGCCTCACCTGGAGTATGCGGTGCACTTTTGGGCACCGGTACACAGAAAGGATGTCCTTGAGCTGGAGAAAGTCCAGCGGAGGGCAACCAAACTCATCAAGGGGATGGAGGACCAGAACTATGAGACAAGGCTACTAAATTTAAATATGTTTACGTTGGAAGTAAGGAGATTAAGGGGGGACATGATTTTCATGTACAAAATGTTCAATAGTCATAGCAACATTAGCAACAAACTCTTTAAGATTAATTCCGTAACAAAGACTAGAGGCCACCACCTAAAACTGGTAGAAAAAAATTCAAACACAAGGGGCGAAGGGGGTTCTTCTCAGTTCGGCGGGTAGGGTCTGGAACTCGCTACCACAGGCAGTGATTTCCGCAAATAGTCTGGAATCATTCAAGAAGCTTTTGGACGATTTCCTGAGAGACCATAATGTACAAGGGTACAGGTACTCTTAAGAAAGAGAAGACTCACGGACCTATATATACACACACACACACACACACACACACACACACACACACACACAATAGGTTGAACTTGATGGACTTATGTCTTTATTCAACCTCAAATACTATGTAACTATGTAACTATGAAAGAAAAACAACTTCCAAAGCAGCATTTTCTACAAAATTCTCATCATTCATAAACATGCAAGCCGTTGCCTAAGGTCTAAGTCAGTACTTACAAGGAAAACTTTTTTTAACAGACAATTTACTAGAAGCATCATGTCAGCTAGTAGGAAAGTAATAACGATTATTTGCTACCCATGCTCATATAAACAAACTAATTCTGTTTTCTCAGGTTTTGACAAGGGATTCATTATTTCTGTATGAAGAGTAAAACAATAGCATTAGATTTTTTTTTTATTACTGAAAAGAAAATTACACTGAAGTCAAAATAGGAGGGCAGCCAAGCTAATATTGATCACTATATATATGCAAATAATATTTTATAAATCTATCTATCTATTGCTTTTTGTTTTTCATAAAATACTGGTTTCCGGCATTGTCTGCACAATGTTGCTCTGGATAGACTTTCTGTTTAGCCTCCACCAAGGTTACATGTAACAAGGTTACATAGTTACATAGTTAGTCGAGTTCAAAAAAGACACAAGTACATGGAGTTCAACCTATAGAGATAAAAAAAAGAAAAACCTAAAACAGAACACTATGCCTACAGTTACCCACTGTTGATCCAGAGGAAGGCAAAAAAACCCGCTATAAAGCATGCTTCAATTTGCTCCAATCAGGATCAAGATAGTCATACGAAGCCAGAGGTCAAACCAGGTGGGCAGCAAAGTACAAAGTTGACAGGCAAGGCAGAGTCCAGTAATCAGAACGAGGTCAGGAGGCAGGCAAGAAGAGTCAAAGCAATTCGGGTCAAAAACGAGCAGCAGGCAGTCAGACAAGGTAACAGGTCACAGGAAGCACAAGTTGAAGACCATCAGCAACTTGGTTAGGGCAGGTCCGTTTATATAGACCAATCCATTAAAGTGATGCCCAAATTAAATAAGGGGGGTGCTCGCCGTGACTGCGGATTGCACCGCCAAACAGTACAAAATAAACGGACGACACCAGCACACCAATAGTGTTGAAGTCCAAAGTGTTTGTTTATTGGAACATCGTGTCACCAGAACCTGGTGTCACCAGCACTTCCTGTGGTGCACATCTGTGCACTAGAGCATGTTTCCCAGCAACATGAAGCATAGGCCCACACGCATGCGCGGGAGCCATCTTTACAAGCCCCCCCATGTGATAGCATATTGACAGTGACAGGTACTCTTTAAGGTGATACTGGGGGTCCAAAAGACCCCTAGTATCACCTTTACACTTGAAATAAGCTATTGAAGTGCAAATCTCACTTCAATAGCTCATTGCTGGGCTTCAGGAGCCCAGCAATGTCGGCTATGGGACCGGAAGTGATGTAATCTGCATCGCTCCCAGTCCCATAGTACAGGGAGGAGATCTCCTTCCCAGCTTCCCCCCAACACCAGAGAAGCCGGGCCCGGGCGAGTGGCAGCAGAGCACGGGAAACACCAGGAGTCACCAGGATCACTTCTATTGTAAAGCCGGCAGTCAGCTAAGAATAGGGGGAGAGAGCTCAATTTACACAGACTGCTTGCAAAGCACAGAGGCAGCCATTTCAAAAGAAGCCATGAGGAGATGAAGAGAACAGCTAACCAAAAAGTAAGTTTCTGTGTTGATATACAGCAACTGCATATGCCTGCTTCATGTACACTCAATGTACATTGCTGGTATATGTTTGTTTTTTTTTAATACCTCCACAAAAGGTGGAAATAGGCTTTAAAATTCGATAAAAGTCTATAGATCGACTAACACTATAAAGTCAAAAGTGGATAACTTCTTCCTCCACCAGTGTGTGCGTGCCTCCACCCGTTGCTGCACAAATTGCTGAACCGACGTCCATACAGTGCAGCTTACCATATTGTATGCACCACTTCAATCTTTCACTAAGGAAATGAGCTAAAGAAGTACATCCACTTATTAAGTTAAACCCCAGGTAAAAGCCAGAGAAGGCACTCCAAATCGTGCAGATTATTTAAAATGTATTCCATAGGAAAACATCACCTTCTGAAATCAAGTGGAACAGCTTGTATTGCCTCAAACAGTATGTAACAGCGCCTGAGGTTGTTGTGGGAGGAATGACATCAGACGCTGTTACTTATGTGACATGTGACGTCACTCCTCTATACACCTTGAACCAGACTTTCTACCAGTGTAGAATGATAGTCTGTTCTACTGTTCTGGTTGTCAGTTCTAGGTGTGCTAACCTGAGTGTTAAGGCCTAGATTAGGTGAATACTTTTTTAATGGTTAATGGTTGATGTGTTGCTATTGCTTTAGTTCTTTTCAAAGGATAGATGTAAACCCTGAGTAACAATTAATTTTCTAAAACACTGTGAAACATAGACATCTGGCTTTTTTTTTTTAAATCAAAGGTTTTTATTACATTTTCCGAATGTACAATACAAAATATAGCATACAAAAATGTAATCTTTTGCATATAAAAAAAAATGTAGTCAGTTTAGATAATATAATCAAAAAAAGGGTTATATGGCTTATAGCGTCTAGACCAGGGGTGGCAAACTCAAATTCATCGGGGGCCGCATCAGCAGTATGGTTACCCTCAAAGGGCCGGTTGTATAGGACTATGCATCTACTCTTTATTATCATAAATAGTTGCCTCTGCATTCAGTTGCTACTGGTTTTAATAATAATTTAAGTAATAACTAGCCTTGAAAACAGAAGCCTAGGAAGAATAACAGCAAGCAGTGCTGTGCTTAAAAAAATGCAGTGCTTAGTAAAAAACAAAAACCCCCGTGGTGATTAAATACCATCAAATTGGAGGGGCACCGCGCCCGCGGGCGATTATTAAAGAGTATTTTTTACTGAATCTGTGCCAGTCGCCAGGCGCCCATGTTGCTATGGCGCCCTGTGTGACCGCACAGCCCGCACACCCCTAAGGCAGGCCCTGGCTGCGCGGCCCACATTACAAGGTCCGGCGGGCCAGATTCGGCCCGTGGGCCTTGTGTTTGCCACCCCTGGTCTAGACCATTAGACCAAGTGGTTTTTTCTGAACTATTATTAGCACAGGCATTGTGCAACACAGGTGTTGTGGATAACACAAAATAGTTTTATCACTTTGTGACAATTTCATAATTTATAACATTTTTCTCACATTTTAGGAATACATTTTTTGAGTTTGTGAAGCGCAGTGCAATTTTCTTTTTTCAAAAAAGGGTTGCCAGATCTTCTGAAATGTTTTGTTAACATCTGGGTTTTTTTAATATTAAAATAGTGTTCTCACTTTTTACATCCTTTGTTGCATTTCAGTGTTTCTGATCTCATGTAACCTCATGTCTACATGTGTGTACTCCAGCAATAGCTGCATTGGCACCACAGGAGGGTGCCGCCCTAGGCAAACGCCTAGTTTGCCTCGCAGTAAATACTCCCCTGGCTGCATGGCATTTCCTAATGGTGAAAGCAATGGTCCATTCCTGCACAATGTGTGTTGAAATGTTGACTTATAGTCTCCATCAAAAACTCATGTGGCAGGACAACAACGCAGAAGCACAAGTGGCCACCCTAGGTCACCCTAAACAGAGAGTGCATGCACTGTTTTCACCTTTTTTTATTCTCTCATGTCTATCTGCTGTTCTCCTGCAGTGTTTTTGCAGCAGCTTGTAGTTTTCATGCATGTACTCCAGTGATGACTGCATGGCATTTTCCAGGACAGGTTTCCTTTTAGTGACAACTGTTGACCATGCCTATGTAATGTGTGTTAAAACATGTAGTTTCCATGGGAAGCCTGTGTGGCAGGGTGACTACGCAGGAGCACAACTGAGAGACAGTGACAGAGCATTGTCACCCTATAGTACCTGAACTACGATCTTCATGGCAGGATCACCAAGTATTATTTTAATGAAAGGTACAGGTATAAAAATATTGAAAATGACTTTTGAAATTACATTGACATTTCAAGCTTACATGAGATTTTACAAATTGGATTTACATTAAACAGTGGCCAAGATGTCAGCTGTTAAAGCAAACTGAGCATTCAGCAAATTGACAACTCATTTAATACCATGTTGAAATCATAAAATAGCCAGTGTACATTTACTATAACAATATATCATCAAGTTAATATTTAGTGATTCATTTGTGCATGCAAAATCAATACAAAAAGCTACCAATCAAAGTAAATGACTGCCAAACAACCCACTAATATGTATATTTTATAGACTACGTTATTCATCTTGTTGAAAATCAATAGGCGATGTGTAAAATGACTGTTCTAGTTCTGCACAAGGATGTTTTTGTTGATGGCATATTGAGCAGTCTTCCTGTGTAATGTTGATTCTGGCTAACAAATTCAATTTTTATCCCCACATTACAAATTCTGTTTTATCTTGTTTGTAATTATTATGCCAACCAAGCATCCAAACATTATCCAAATGATCGCATCGGAAATAAAAATGTTTATGAAAACAGGTTTTATGAAAATATACAGATCTTTCTGCTGTAGTGATTTTCACATTTTTAAAATACATATAGGGCTGGTTATGTCATTGTAAATTACATAACATTGCTAACAAATTCAATTCTTTAAAACAATGCAAACACTTAAATCATTGCTAGTATTACACTAAAGAGCAAGCTGAATGTACCTATACTTTTTATATGTGAGCAAACTTTTTTCAACACAAATACAGTGTTTGTCCATTGGTTTATATTTTAATGTTTTGTCATTTAAACTATAATGTTTATGTGACTTTTACCACTCTTCAATATTTTCATGAGATTATTCAATAAACGGGTTTGTGGATTTTGCTTTTGCAACCTACTTAAAATCTTATAGGTTGCTTTGGTTTAAAAAAGGCTGTGCAGATTGGTAGACTTTACATTTATTACTAGGAATAATAAAGAAAAATCACTGTGTTGCACTAATGGGGAGGTAGGATGGTAATAAGCTGGTATCTCTCCCCCTAGGTACATACACTGCATAATGTAATTTTTTTAATCAGAATATGTTTCTGGTTTAAGTCCATAGTGTGAAATTTGTTAATATTAAGGAAGGGGTATTTAGACAGTTGGATTTATTAGAATAGGAGGTTGGTTATGAAGCTATATGAGATATGTTAAATGCTTTTTTCTTAAATTGATAACATAAATACTTGTTATTTATTTGCAATTCCTTTACTGATTGGTGGTGTAGCATACAGTATTTTATTTTAATTGATGAAACATCTGTAGGCCTAACTTTTCCTTTTTTTGGTAGCGCACAGAGTAGAGATAATGGATTCATGTGTGTCAGGACATGAGGGGAGCATTCCCAGTGTGACATCACTGACCTAAGAAGAAAGTACCATTCTCCCTTACTAGGATAGCACCAAATCAATCAAAGTTAAAAGTTAGATGCCGACTGCATCCAGCCAGTTGACCCTCACCACTGAATTTGACCCTTTTCTGTATTTGTGCAATGGGTATGGCGTTTGATTGCAAATTTAAACAAATCATAATACACATATCTCCACTGTTGCCAAGAGAATATAGAAGAAATCTGGTCTTCAAGCTGGGAGTGGGGAAAGGTTTTTGAACCTGCCCGCATCTGGTATTTTGAACATACTGTATATTATACCACTGAAATAGAGTGTGCTTTTGTCACAACTTTTAGAGATGTGAAGGAGAGACACCAAAAAATGGAGGAAAAAGGAGGAGGCCTGTCACTCCACCAGGTCATACTTCTATCATTTAAAACAGAAAAAAGACAAACATTTTCATGCATTTTCATAGCTATCTGCTTATGTGAATCGATGACAATAGTCATTTTGTGGATTTAGTATAGAATATTACTTAAAAATATTGTAGAGTCACCCTATACCCTAGAGGTAAGCTACTTTAAATGTATTAAAAAAAAGATCTTACAATGTTTTTTTTCCCCAGTCTGTCTTTATATTAGCCTCTAATAGTTTAGAACAGAACATAATTCACAATGGGAGCAGAATAGGCAGTTCTGTAAACCAATCAGTTATTACTTGGTTGCACAGTACACAGGCAACTGGCTAATAGCAAGGTAATGTACATGTTTGACCTTTTGCTGCCACTTCACTATCCTATCATGGGCAAGGCATTGCTTGACAAAGGAGTATTACAGTGTATTTCAACCACCTAACTATAATCATATAGTAAAAAATTGCAGGCAGGTGTTTTCTGGAGTGCCATTTATTAACACGCATGGGCTGCCTCCTTAAATGCTTGTGATCGAGCTGCCATTAGCCAGCACAGATCACAGGCAAAATGCCATCACAGTGGCTCTGTGCCAATCACAGAGATCACATATGTAAAGACTGCGTGCGTTTACAATAGAGGTCCCTCCATAAATGCGCAAAACATAAAGAGCAATTCGTTTCTATGGGGCTCGTTCACCACTGCGCGTTCCTACAAATGAAACATTTTCTCCACGGGACACTTAGTCTGACACTGGGGTCAGATTGTAAAGCAGGCCGTAAACAGCTGCCCCCTCCCTGTGATTCTGTGTAACACGATCACTAAACAGCATATGCCTGCTTCATGTAAACTTGGTGTACATTGCTGGCATATGTTTTTTTTTAAACTACCTCTGCAAAGGTGGAAATTGGCTTTAAACAAGCCTCTAGCAGGCTTTAGAAAGCTTCAGTACAACTTGAAGCTTGTTGAAAGCCTACTTAAGCCTGCTAGCAGCTTTTTTAAAGTGACAGTCAGCACTCCCATTAAAATGGCAAAAACTTTACAAATGCGTTGCAAAAGCTTGATAAAAATGTGGTGTTCACACTGCTGTTACACATGCTAAAACCCATGTGAACTAGGTCAAACAAGTTTTTTTTTTCCAAACATTTCGGGTTATTTTTTCTTTGAATAGTACAAATTTTAAAAGAAAATACAGTAGTTATTAAATACCACCAAAAGAAAGTTCTTTCTGTCTTCAAAATGACATAAACTTATTTTGGGTTTTGTTGCACGACCGAGTTATTGTCAAACTATCCCAGCAACAATAACTAAGAAATAGTCTGGTAATGAAGGGATATATACAGGCTAGTAATCTAGTGGCAAACTGCAGTAGAGAAAATCAGTTCAGATGCTGTAGACACTATTTGACGGGGATGTCTGGATTAACCCCTTAGTTACACAGCTTTTGAAAATGTTTTCGCTTCTGGGGACTGTAACAATTTTTGCTATGTGTTTGTTTAACCATAATTTCCATCTTCTTCATTCATTGCACCCACACATATTACATACCGTTTTTTAAAGAACAAAATGGGGTTTAAGTTAATGTTACATATGTTTTTAGAAACTCTTATTTTTTTCTTTAAAAAAAAAATAGAATAAAAAAGAAAGTAATTCATAATAAATTCTTATATTTGTCCTGATTTATAGGGTGTATTATATGTCTAGGATTTTAGTTTATTTATAGGTCACAAAATACAAGGAGTGAAATACAATTTTAGAATGTGGTATGTTTGTCTCCTATCTTTAATAGCCTCCTCGGCACTTTATTTTCTTTAATTGTTTTATTAAACTTCTTTTTTTGAAACCTTTTTCTTTTTTTAAATTGTTTTAATTTTAAAAACTATTTTTTTTTTTAAACTAGGGGGCACTAAGGGGTTATCTTTTCGTTTACAGGGGCTTTGATACTTAGTATTTCTAAGTAGAATACAGCATTACAGTAATGCTCATAGATATTTTGTATTGATTTGCCAGATGCAGGCTGAGTTACAGTCACAGCTCTGCAACCAGAACTGTGACCACCTAATCTGCTGTTGAGGGTCTGCCTAAGACCCAGAGGGACCCATCAATAGCAGTAACTCAATGAGCTGCTGGTCCCTTGATGAACCAGCCCTAATTGTACTTCATGACGGGATTATCTCATCACCGGTCGTTAATTAACTGATTTATGGTATTGGGATAATCCCATCATCGGTCGGGAAAAGGTTAATGCACGATCAGAACAAAATCACAGTCTGTTTGACACTTTACATTCACATATTTCAGATGCTTACGTTCACTTCCACTTTAAACACACCTGCTTGTTTAGAAAATATTTCTGCTGCTTATATGATTGAAATTCCATAATTTTCCTAAGTTAGCAGATTTGAACAGACATTTGGCAAGTAGCCACTTGCAAAATCACAACTTTTCTTTTGCATTAATGCTTTAAAATAAGCAGCATTATAATTACGAGGTTGACAAGTGCTGACAATTGTAACAGTATGAATGAGGTCAGCAAACATTGTTGCCAGCTTCATTCCAAAATAAGTTGTAATAATATTATTGTCACAATGTATATGTATATTGATTTTATGTACAAAGGAAAACCATTTGATCTGCACATAATGTCATTTTCAGCCACCTTCCAAATGATTAAAAAGGTTATCAGTTTTTAAAAGAAAATGAAAGGTTGGAAAAAGACACAAGTTCATCAAGTTCATGCAGTAGCAAAAATGAATTAATAAATTATAAACCTGTATATACAGAACCCTTAACTCAGATTTGATCCAGGGGTAAGCAACAACAACATCATGGTCTAATTAGCACCAACGAGGGTAAAAATCCTTCCTAATCCCCTAGGGAATCAGATATTCCTTGGATCTTGGATTTGGAATAAACTGAGCTAGCTAGAATGAAATCCTGAGGGAATCCTTTCCACACTCTCCCAGATCTTACTGTGAAAAAAACAGTATCGGTGCCAATACGAAGCATTCGGGCGAGTACGGGTGTTGGCACCTTCCCCGATACCTGAACTTCCGGAAGTACCATGAGGGGGCATGGAACTGGTTTCCTGGCCAATCAGGAAGCCGGCTTTACTTGTTGCTAGGCAGCCTGGCTTCCTGACCAATCAGAAAGCCGGATGGCACGTCATGACCCCCCTCCCGGCTTCCTGATTGGTTAGGAAGTCAGACTGCCTAGCACCAAGTGAAGCCGGCTTCCTAGCCAATCAGGAAGTTGGCTTCACTTGTTGCTAGGCAGCTTGACTTCGTGACAAATCAGGAAGCAGGGCGGCACGTCATGACCCGTCGCCAGGCTGCCTCACAGTGTCGAGGGAAGTGAAACCGGTGTTCTTTCGATAGAACAAAGACTTCCCAGTCAATCAGGGAGGCTTCCTTAAAATCCAGGCCTAAAGATGCTGGTATCAGTATTCAGTATCGACGAGTGCAGAAAAAAAATATTGGTACTCGTACCTGATTCTCAAGGGAGAATACATTCATTACAGCTAATCATTCCTCATAGCTAAATAACCCCCATGCCTCTTATCAGAAGTTCCCCTAACTTGGTGAATGAGGTGAAATTTCACTTGGCAAAAAATAACCAATCACATGAAACGAAAATAGAAAAACAATATTTTTGCACATGATTGGATGATGGAAGTCAGCATAGCTTTACATCATTCATTAAGATAAGTGGAAAAATCCTCTGCAAAGTGCAAATTTCTCTGCAAAGTAAACAGCCGATTTGCCTTTAGTAAATAAACCCCTATACCTCTTTAATACAGGAAAGCATTTTGTGTGATTTAGAAACTGCAGCTTGTCATTGCATGCTATTATTAAGTTTGTGATCTACCAGAACTCCCAGATCATAGACACATAGTTACAAAGTAGATAACATTAAAAAAAGACACAGGTCCATCAAGGTCAACCTCTGTGTGAGAGAGTGTAAGTGTTATGTGTATAATATGTGATCATATTCCATTTTAACTGCCTCTTCTCTAGAGTAAATAAATGTACTCTTTGTAAGTGTTTCTCATAACAGAGGACCTCCATCCCCCTTATCAGGGCCGCCGTCAGGGGGGTATGGCCAGTACCATTGTAAGGGGCCCCCGGCAGCCAGGGGGGCCCGGGCTTCAAGCTATAAATTTTCCCTATAGAATTATAAGAATAATACCATTTGCCTGGTCCTGGGCCCCCTTACGCTGTTGGTACCTTCCTACGAAGTGCTTACAGGGGGCGGAGCTAACTTTCCCTGGGCAGAAGCACCGGAGATCGTGGTTGAAGAGGAGCATGTCTGCTGCTACCTCCCTGGAGGGGAAAAGTAAGTGTTTCCCACTACGAAAATCGTGCGTGTACAGTAAATGCGGTTGCATGCTGCCCATACAACTTAACAACTTACGATTATCGTACGATCGCAGGATCACCCGCGATTATCGTACGATAATCGTCAGGTGTATGGGCAGCTTAAGAACATAAGGAGAAAGCACTGAGAAGAGGGGAGGGGGGAGAGTGAGAGGCACAGAACCTGTGTGCTGAAATTTCTTTACATTAGCGAAATGGATTATAATAGGGAATATTACAATGTAATGCAGGGGTGTGGAATTCCTATCGCTCGGGACAGGCAGTCCAGGGCGCCGGGTGAGTAGTTTTTTTTCTACATTGAGGGCCAGTTCACACCACAAAGGCTGCGTTCCAGAGTGTTCGGCCTCTGAAACGCACTGGAATGCAAGCTGGCCGGCTCCCTGCATTCAGGGGGGTGGCGGTGCATTGAAATCAATGGCACCGCAGTCACACCCGTAGTGCGATCGCTTAGTGCCTGCGTTCCGGTCCAGTGCGATCTGCAAAAATACTGCAAGCACTATTTTTGCAGATCGCACTGGACCGGAACGCAAGCACTAATGTGCCTGTGTTCCGGATGCGGGCGATTGTACTGCGGGCAAGGGGCGTGACTGCAGTGCCATTCAATGCACCGCCATGCCCCTCCCACCCCTGAATGCAGGGAGCCAGCCAGCTTGCGTTCCAGAGGTTGAACGCCTTGGAACACAGCCTTTGTGTTGTGAATCTGCCCTTAACCCGGCTTCGGGCAGGCAGCAAGGCTAAATGTAAAGTGGGAACCATTTTGTACAGGTGATCTTGAGCGGCAGTACAGCCATCCAAAATCACTTGTAACCAGCCTGATTCTCCCTCTCCTCCCTCTCCCCACTCTCTCTCAGGTGGCCGTGTCCCCAGCAGCTCCCTCTAATAATTAAGTAAAAACAAAGTAAAAACGTAATAAAAATTAAAAGCACCATCTGCATTCGAATAAACACGTGCACGGGGCATTGTGTGTGTGTGAGCGGAGTGGGTGACCCGTGACCATGCGGCAATGGGGGGGGGGGGGGGGGAGGCGCAAGCTGTGGTGTGTCCAGCGTGTCAATAAGTCTGTGTCCATGGGGGTGGGGGGGGCAGGCCTAAAGCCGTGTAAGGGGAAACATTTCTGATGGCTGCCCTGCCCCTTATTAATTTTTCTAATCTATAATCCTTCCTGTGGATTGGTGGCCAAAACTGAACTGAATATTCAAGATGCGGCCAAACCAGAGTTTTATAAACTGTCATAATTATGGAATTTTTTCTTAAATATATGCCCTTTTTGATACAAGAGAGTATTCTGCTAGCTTTGTAAGCTAAAGATTGACATTGCATGTTGTTGCAGAGTCTGTACTATACAAAGATTCCCAAATCCTTTTCCATCACAGATTCACCCAGAGAAGCCCCTTCTAAAGAGTATGCTGCATAACTTTAATTTTTTTTTATTATTGAACCTATTCTGCCATGTAGTTGCCAACCCCCTATTTTATCTAACTCTTACTGTAATAATGATACACCCTATTCCAAATTTATGTTCCTGAAAACAGCAAACACTGAAATTGAACTCTTAACTCCAACCTCAATATCATTAATAAACAAGTTAAACAGCATTGGCTCCAAGTCAACCTTAGTCCAATTAGGGAATAATTAATTGATCCCTACTTTCTGGACATGTTGCTGTAGCAATATAATGTACACCACTAGACCTTATTTTGTAAATGAAACATTTATGAAGTACAGCCTGAAAAAAATCCAGATATACTACATCTACTGGCATTCCTCTATCTAAAAGTCCCACTCACTTCCTAACAGACGATAACAGGTTGATCTGACAAGAACAAACTTTCATGAATCCATGCAGGTTTTTATTTATGATATAATTTTCCCTAACAGATTCTTGAATATAGTCCCTTACCAGCCCCTAAAATATTTTACACATTATTGATGTTAAACTGACCCAACCCTTTTTTGAATATTGGTACCACATTTGCTTTACACTAATCAGTTGGCACCATTCCAGTCAGTAAGGTGCCCTTAAAAATTTAGACAAAATGGTCTGGCTATTACAGAGCAAAGTTCTCTGAGGACACGTGGGTGTAAGCCATCTGGCCCTGCCAATTTATTCACATTTAGTTTCTCTGATCTGTTTTGAACCTAGATTTCTGTCACCCACGAAGGTACATTCAGTACTCTACGAACATTACAGTACTGACTATGAAAAGAGTATTTTTTGTTTGTCAAAACTGAAGTGAAAAATGTATTTAATACATCCGCCTTCTCCTTATAACTCCTTCCCATGTCCTTACTAATTTACTATTAATATATTTGAATATTTCTTTTTAGTTTTACTTTTTGGTTTTACTCCCTGTAGTAATGTTTTTTCATATTCACTTTTAGCTCCCTTGAATGCCGTATCTCTTGTTACATTCCTTGTATTTCTGAATTGAAGAGGGTGTCCCTTCCAATTTGTATTTTTTAAAAGCCAACCTTTTCTCAATAATGTTCCTATTTACACTTAAATTCGGCCACATGGGTTTAAATTTTATTATTTTATATTTGTTGCCAATTGCAATACACTGGTAAATGCAGTTGCTTAAAATCTACCTAAAACACTCCCACTTGTCTTCTGTTTTCTTTTTTAAGAATATTTTATCCCCCTGAATATTATGTGCCAAAGACTGCAGCTTAATGTAGTTAGTCTTTTTTCCTGACACCCTACATGGCAGCATACAATGGGTATGGCTCCGCCCTCAGCCCAATCACAGGACCAGTTATACTATAAATTAAAGCCCCCCTCACAAGGCCGCCATTCTCGTAATATCTCAGAATTATCCTCCCTTGTTGTGTGATTTCTATATCCCATTGTATGCTGCCATGTAGGGTGTCCGGAAAACGGAACATTGTATACTTACCTATCGGTAATTTTCCTTTCCTGATGCCAGTACATGGCAGCATACAGGACCATCCCATGGCTTTCTCATTGAGTACTTGTTACGAGAATGGTGGCCTTGGGAGGCGGGCTTTAATTTATAGTTTAACTGGTCCTGTGATTGGGCTGGGGGTGGAGCCATACCCATTGTATGCTGCCATGTACTGGCATCAGGAAAGGAAAATTACCGATAGGTAAGTATACAATTTTCCGTTTTAAAGCGTTTGTAAGCATTTAAGCTTTTTTGCCATACCAACATGCCTTCCTTTCTTGTAACTTAAGGCTGATGTAATTACATTATACTCACTATTACCCAATTTGTTTCTTCTTTGCACATCTGTAATGCACTATTTGTAATTAATAGATCCAGCAGAGCATTCTTTTACTAAATGAGCTAGGGATGTCCCGATACCGATGCTAGCATTGGAATCGGGCCCGATACAGGGCATTTTGACAAGTACTTGTACTTGTCAAAATGCCCCGATGCCTAGCGTCGAAGCTTGCGCTGTTTTTTTTGTTTTTACCTTCCGTGGTGGCTGGGGTCCTCTGGGCAGGCTGGAGGAGCGTCGCGTCACTGCTGTGGGCGGAGCTCCAGGTGGGGTCTAATGAAGTTGGCTGGTGACTGCCCAGAGGACTCCTCCTGTAGCTCCGCCCACAGCAGTGACACTACGCTCCTCTGCTCAGCCTCTCAGCGCTGCCAACGTCGTCCTCGCATGAGGAGAAAAAATCATTTGTCGATCGCCGATCAGGCACAGAGCCCGCATGATCATAGGCGGGGGAATGACAGCTCAAGTGAATAAATCATTAGTTCTCTATACAGCCGTGTTGAGGGTGTCTTTGTCCAAGCCAAAATGGCCGCCGCCTGCTGGAGACTCAGTCCAGGACAGTTTGTACTCTAGTGTCCAACAATTCGCTTCCATTTACTTACAGTGCAGTCTGTCCTGCCCAAAATGGCCACCACCAGCAAGAGCCCCAGTACAGGAAAGTTTATTCTCTAGTGTCTGGGAAATATCCTTCATTTACTTGGAGTACATTCTGGCCGCCACCTGCCAGAGCCTTAGTTAAGATCAGATTGGCCTCCAGTGTATGGGAGGTAACCTAGGGGATGGTGGGAGAGGACGCTGTGTATGAGAGGGAGATAATAGAGGAGCTGAATAGATATATTAGAGGAATCAGAAATGATATAATGAGGGGGGGGACATTTCAGTGTCTGGGGAGAGAGGGATCTGATGAGCTCTCCGAGAAGGAGATCATACAGGATGGCGGAGATACAGGTGGGATGGAGGAGAGAACAGAGTGAGGTCTAGCTGCGGATAAGGCAGGCTCCATTGAACAGGCACCAGTAAGTAAGGGCCTGTGCTGCTGAGATGGCAAGGGGTGTAGTTTTTGCCACTTTGCCAGTATTGTATTTATAATCTGATTGCAATTGTACATTTACTTCTTCATATAGAGTATTAGGTTAAATCATGATCTATAGTATACTACATACATAACATGTAGTTGTACTATGGATCATGATTTAACCTAATCATGTTAGCAGGGGAATAGGGGATAAGTGAAAAACTCTATTGCTGTAGTGCACTCTATATGTAGTACATGTACAGTACTAGCAGAGTATAATTGTAAATGTATTGTCTGCACTGTATTAGCAGTATATACTTTATATGTACTACATATCGAGTACATATAGAGTACACACTGCTAATACAGTGCAGACAATACATTTACAATTATACTCTGCTAGCATGAATGGATTAAATGATCTGTATGTAGTCCTGTACTATGGATCATTTAACCCATTCATGTTAGCAGAGGATAATTGTAAATCTATTGTTGCAGTGCACTCTATAGGTACATGTACTGTATACTACATATAGAATGCACTGCAACAATAGATTTAAAATTCTCCCCTGCTAACATGAATAGGTTAAATCATGATCCATAGTACATAATATGTAGTTGTACTATGGATCATTTAAAGTCACCTGTCCCTTTAAGAAAAAGTATCTGTAATTGGTATCGGCAAGTACATGAGGGGAAGTACTTGTACTTGGGCCTGAAAAAGTGGCATCGGGACATCCCTAAAATGAGCCATTAAATTGTCCTGCAATAAGTTCAAGAAATGGCAAGCCTTTGTTGAATGTACAGTTAAATTAGCCCAATTATTATCAGATCATTTTCGATTATTGACTCCATTAAATGTACTCCCCCCGAATGTAAGATGTATGCATTTTTTAGCCCCCAAGTGCACAAATTTACATTTAACAACATTAAATCTAATTTGCCTGCTTTTAAGTTGGAGACATCTTGTAAGGACTTTATTCCACTTCATTGATTTGTATCATCTGCAAACACAAAAATGTTAGTTTTAATCCAAAACTCTATATCATTTATGAATAGATTAAACAGTAAGGGTCCCAGCACTGAACCTTGGGGTATACCACTTACAACCTAAGAGCCCTTTCACACTGACTTTTCAATCAGATCTGTCTGTGAGTTTTTCAGGCGGACCTTATCGGAAGCTCAGTGTTTAGTCTATGGGCAGCTGGACATAAATTAATGGTTACCCCCAGCTCTGGCCAGGTCCTGAACAAACGGATCAGATTTACATTTCACTGGACCTGATCCTGTTGGATCGGGGGTAATCTGATGTAAACAGGCCATTTACATGTGATTCCCCATAGACCAACATGGGTCTGGTAATTTCAGTTTTTTTTTTTCCATCGCAAGATAGAGGAAAAAACTGGATGGACACGGCTGTCACAATAGTGATAATCCCTTCCGATCAGCATGGGAGCAGCCCTCCTGATCAGACCTCATGAAAGGGGCCTTAGATCATGGAGTATGAATCATTAATCACTACATTCTGCATACTGTTTTTAGCCAAGTTTTCTATCCATTTATATACTACATTTTCCATGCCTATAGACTTTAACTTACAAATTAAACATCTGTGGGGAACTGTGCCAAAAGCTTTTGCAAAGTCCAAGTATACACACAGAAACTTATTTTGTCTACGTTTTTCCTGTCTTTCTAATAAAAACAAAGTAGATTTGTTTCATGAAACCCTGCTGACTATTGCTTATAATATTGTATCCTAGAAAAAAAAAAACCTGTGGTCCAACCACTTTTAATCATGAGCTGAGGTGTTTAATACATTTGTTTACAAATGGAGACATCAGACTAAAAACATGAGTAAAGGTGAATGGAACCACAGAGAACAGGAGCTGCTGCGTTGCTATTGTATTGTGGCTGCTATACTTACCACTGCAATAGTGGGCACCTCTATAAAAACTATTTTATCATCATAGCCCTCTTCTATGTAATATCATACCTGCCTGCCTAAAGTAGTTTGTATGTTTTATCAGTTAAATGTATTCCTAAATACTTGCTATATCAGTCCTTAAATTTTTTTGACAAATATAAAAACACAAACATGTGCTCAGCGGTGTATTTACAAATGCTGCTGCCCTAGGCAAAACAGCAGCGCCGCCCCCCCTCCCTACTGACGGCCGATCGTCACCATCAGCACCCCACCCCCCCGGGGTTGACGCCGCCTCACCATCGGCACAAGCCTCCGATCACCACTCGCCCGGCATTCAAAGCGCCGCTGCCAGCTGGACACCGCCGCAACCCGCCGTCCTCGTCCTCTCAAAGCGCCGCTGCCTGCTGGACACCGCCGCAACCCGCTGTCCTCGTCCCCGCCGACCGTCCTCGTCCCCGGCCCCGCCGCTACTATAGCCTCCGGTTCTCTTCCCTTGATGAATACATTTATCAAGGGGAGAGAACCACAGCAAGTGCCGCTCTCAGGGAATCTGCCGCTCCAGGCAAACGCCTTGTTTGCCTCGCGTCAGATACGCACCTGCATGTGCTATTAACATTTGCAGGATGTAATTAGTATAGTAATGGTTAGTTAAATAAAAAATTGGCTAAAAGCAAGAAATGAAAAGTGTCAGATGGAAATTATGTCTTGTGGAGCCATAGAAAACTAAATTTACTTTAACCTGCTGAAAATAACAGCTATTCATAATCCATTAACAGACAACAGTAACAAAAAGGATTATGGCAGTTAGATTATGTTAAAACCATGGCCAAATACCTTTTTTGACTGCATACAGTGCTAGAAAGACTCAATTTAGTTACAAAAATTAAAAGTCATGCTTAATTAGTGTGGGCAGAGGTTTAAAATGTAAAAAAAAATCTATTCTAGCTATGTCTTCTCCTTGCAACACATGTATTTTAGTCAGTCAGTTATCTTTTCAGCTCTATCATATAGCACTAGATCTGTCTTTGCATTCTGTTCTGGACAGCCAATTAGACATCTAATTTAATTGCTAGGCTCTCCCCTAGCACCATTATGATATGCAGGACTTAGTAATGATAATGTAGTTGCCTTAGAGTTGAACATGCTAAACTTGATGTGTTTGCAATGGTAGTCAGAAGAGATTTCAATCAAAAACATGACACCTGAGTCCTACCCATATGAAATGAATACTCGGCATTGTAGACTAGCAAATTGATCTTACAAAGTGCGTCATGCTACAGCAAGTGCCATGTAATTGATAGAGTCTGCTTCGCCATTATCCAGCAGGAATTATGTTCACCTAGTGCTGACTTTAAAAAGTTAGTATGCACATTAAAGTGACATTAAACCCTTACTGTAATCCATGGTTGTTTCCCTTCTCTTTGCTGCTCTTCCTTTTAAATCCGTATCTCTTCTCATGCTGGGCAGAACTTCTGTTTTGCAGCAGACTGCCTTGTCTCTGGAATGGATACATGGTGTCTGTGTGAAGGTTCACAACCTGAGCCACCACTACAGGAAGAGGCTGCAAAGGGAAGTTCTCCCCAAGCATGAGAAGATATTAGGATTTAAAAGGAAGAGCAGCAAAGAGAAGGGAAACTACCATGGATTACAGTAAGGCACACATTACAGTATTGTTTTATGTTAAAAAATCTGAGGGTTTAATGTCACTTTAACTTTCCAATTGTATCCCACTATTGCATTGCAGAGCCGATGTAAAGCATTATCCAGCTTATTATACAGGCTACTGCTCCTCACATAGTCAGATGATATGATATGTCAATATCAGGTCATTTTAAAGTAGATGTCAATTCAAAAGTTTTTTTTATAGTTTAAGAGAATGTATGGACATCTGTAGAATATCTGTGATGATTATTTTATTGCAGTCTGTGCCTCCACCAGGGAGATTCCCCAAATTCCCGAGCTGGTAAATGGTGCCACCCTCGATTGGAAGGGAAATGAACACAGACAGAAATTAACATTGTTAGAGACAAACAGAACCTCTGTTGTTGTTTTTTTGCGGCCTTAGACCCTGTGGGGAGATTTTTCTTCAAATCCTGTCCTAGTTACTGGTTCCCAAAAGTGACATATTAAAAATATTGACATATATTTTCACTCTTGCCTACTGAAGCAACAAAAAAACTTGAGATTGACATATACTACTTTAAACTTGAAAACAAATAAAGTAAAATAAAAAAACCTGTTTCCTTCCCAAATTGAAAAAGGGAAAGGTGTCTTAAAGGAGAACTATGAGGTGAGTGCTTTTCACTCACCTCATAGTTCTAGCCGACCTGTGACAATGAGACTGTCACAGGTCGGCTCAGTAGATCGGGAGGTGAGCGAACACATACCGGCGTTCGCTCACCTCTTGATCCTGTCACGGCTCTCTGCCGTGACAGGGGAGGGGCTGGATTCCCCCCTCCCCGCTCCAATCCGCCAGCGCTGACGGTCGGAACGGACGGGGGACGGGGCGGGTACAGCTGGCATTGCCTCTAGATAGGCAGAACCAGCTGTCAGTCACACAGCTGGGCGGATCCCGGCACAATTGTCGGGATCCGCTTCAGCTGCAGCGTCTCAGTATACCGTGAGCAGCAGCTCGCGGTATACTGAGCCTAGGGTGACGGGAGGATGCTAGTTTGTGTCCTCCCGTTACCCTAAGGAGAACTATGGGGAAAAGCCTTAACCCCATAGTTCTCCTTTAATTGATTCGGGTTCGACTGAAGTAGGAACATTAAATTATAAGTTACACAGCAGTAGGGGTTGGTATGAATGGGAGAATGTATGCTGCAAAGCTCTGTGAAATATGCTGGTGCTACATAAATATGGCAAATTACACACACGTGCATATATTTTTACAGAAATGACATATAAACGAAATATGACTATAAAATCTTAAAAGCACTTTATCATACTGGTTAATTATCCCTTTATCTCTACATCAAGCATCCTACTTTCTCAAGCATCCTACACATCAAGCATCCTTATATCAAGCATCCTACAATAGGGATGCACAGATACCAAGTACCGTACTTGGTAAAAGTACAAGTACAGATACTTTTCCAGCTACATTGAAAGACTAGATAAAAACTCAAATGTTAGGAGGCAGCTGTCATTATTAAGGACCATTGGTTATGGGGATCTTGGGATTTGTGCATCCCTGTTTTAATGTATGATTTGTTTATATACATATATATATATATA
>NW_017306754.1:631103-648574 GCF_000935625.1 Nanorana parkeri | reverse complement strand
TATATATATATATATACAATACCTATTTTTGTTAGTGTCATGTGACAGTTTTTCTAAAACAATACAGACTAATCATTTCTGAACAGTGGTGGAGTGCCAGGGCCCAGTCGCAGCTGCAAGTACTGTGGCCCTGGTAGTTCTTGTGAAAATAGCAAGTATCGGCACCAATACAGATACTGGTATCTGAACAACCCTAATTACCAATATTAGACCCACAAATAAAAAAAGCTGCATTTAACAGCATACAGCAAACTCCTAAGTTAGCAAGGTACTTGCATTAAAAGAGGCTTAGATGAGAGATGGATAACTTCACCTATACAAAGATGAGTTGAATTTACTTAAGAAGAGAAAATGGATATGGTTACCTTGTACAAATACATAAATGACTCAAGTAGAAAAATCAGTGGAAATTTTTTCCCTTTAAAGTCACCCAAAAAAATAGGTTAACCCTCCTATATGAAAATGGTCTTCACAGCAAGAACTGCTAAAATGTGGAATAGTTTTTCAAGTAGGTTCTAGTCCCAGTAGATTGCGGGTAGATTGCTTCAAAAAAAAGGGCTGAATGTGTTTGTAAATGCACAGAAATGAAAGAAATAATAACATTATAGAATGTTGATCCGGGGAATATCTGACTACCTTTGGGAATTAAAAATATATTTTTACCTGTTAGAGGAAATTGGACCATACTTAATAAAAAATGTAATTATATAAAATAAACCATTAGCTGTTAACAAATGCCTAACACTTAATCTCTTGCTAGTGTAAACTGACCAATAAACGTAGCCACCTAATTCCTGACCCTAAACCCAACTATAACCTTATCCCCAAAAACAGAACTATCACATAAACTGCTGGGCCAATACATAGCCTACTCTGCAGTGCACCAACTATAACCAGTGCCAAAATCAAAGGACTGAGATTTCCTGCTCAGTTGCACTCTGATACTATACTTGGCAGTCAATAAATCCAGCTGCAAACTGATGGAGGAAAGGGCAATCGATTCAGTAAAATAACAGAATGTGGACTAATCAACCCCATCAAAACATAATTATAATAGCAATAATGTAATGCTTATAATAAAAGCAAAGCACATTAACAGACAACATTAAATGATTGCTCTTTTACTTCTTTGAACCATATGACTGAAGTCCTGATTGATGCTTTGGGTTTCTGACCCAGAACTTGGCTTGGCATTATTTTGTTAAATAGGCTCAACTGATTGCTTTAGTAAATCTTTCAGCAAGACATGCATAAAATAGTATCCTGAAACTACTTTCAGGCTTGCTATTTTTTTAAAGTTGAATGTTTGGCAAATGTAAAGCCTATTTCTGGGTATTGCACAAAAATGACCATTGCAGTAGAGCCCTTTGCACTGCAAGGGTTAAATGCCTATTAAATCTAGGAGGAAGATAAATACAATAATTACCTTAAACCAGTAGGCTATGGTGCTCTCCTCCCTGATGCCCTGGGTTGTGGGAGTTCCATCTCCATCCTCACATGCAATGCAAAATGACACAGAAAAGAGCCCATCTATGTAAATATTTTTCTTCAGAGTCCAGTCAGAGGGTGGGTCAATGACAGTCTGGGCTCAAAGAAGTGGGTTGTATAATGCTAGCTGTCAATCAACCTGGAAGACTAAGTGGTGGAAAAAAAGAAGTACTGCAGCGGCCAGCTCTTGATTAAAGCGCGAGCATTACAGCAAACACTGCTTTTTTAATTTTACCTTTTAACCGCTTGAAGACCAGGTGTTTAGAGTCCCTTCCTGGCCAGGCCATTTTTCAGTGTTCAGCGCTGCAGTACTTTGACTGACATTTATTCCGTCACGCAACGCTGTACTGAAATGAATTTTATACCATTCACGTCCCGGGGCTTCATACAAGCGATCCGCCGGCGGATCGCTTGTATATTAACAGGCATCGCTGCCTCTTTTCAAATAGCGGGGATTTCCCGCTCGCGCGGCGGATGTAACAGGACGTGTATACATGCCCAGTTACATCCAAGAAGCTCCCGGCAGGCCGTGTATACACAGCGGCTGGCCGGGAGGTAGTTAATTAGCTTTTTCTTTTTTTTTTTACTGGAGTTCTGCTTTAATGATTTGTAAGCTATCCATTTGTAATTAAACACCAATACAACAATACTTTTTCTTATAGTAGTGAGTGATTACTAAAACTGTGTGCCAGGGAATTTTATGAGCTTGTTGAATCATTCACTTTGAAGAGTGAGACACAGTTGAAAAAGCCTAAAAGGCTTAATTGGAAGAACAATTCCTGCAAACCTATGGGTTTTTTAGATAGAAAGCTGCTCTTTAATGATATAATTAGAGTGACAACTGGTGACAGCCCAGTGAAAGGCATTACCTGAACATTTCTGCCTAAAATCTAGCTTGTGGCGTTTTTGTATCCAAGGCAGATAATTGACAGAGTGAGATCTAAGTAGTTAAACTTTTCATTTTTAATGTGTTTGTACATTTAGACAGCTTATCATTCAGTCATATATACAAGGTAGAAAAAAAAAATAATCAGTTATGCTGATAAAAATTATAACTGTTGGCTTTAGCCTGCTTTAATGTTTCAGCTAATAACTTTTAAAGGTTTAAAAGAATTAACCTTGTCATATTCTTAACTGTAAATGAGCTTAAAAACAACCCTCACTGACCTTTGTACCCACAGGCACTGTTCATCCTTAAGAATCACAGAAGAAGCACTGATGTTGTAACATCTTTTTTCTCTCATCTTCTCACTCGTCATACCCTGCTCCTCCTCCCAGAACCTGATATGCATTTTCTTTAGAGATTAGAAGGTTGCTGAGTCACTGTTGGAGGGAGGAGCAAAATTAACTTCTGAGAAGGACTCCAGTGCTGCTGCTGCTGTGAAAATTGATGATACATTTCTCCACAGTGCTCTGCAACCGCTGCAACCCCGGTAGTTCTCCTGAAAATGCCAAGTATCGGCACTGGTATTTGAATTGGTATCTGAACAACCATAATATATAGTAACAAAAAAATGTCCAGGTGTTGCAGCACTCAATCTTCTTTATTTATTCATCAAAAAATAATCATGATCATGACATAATACAAAAGGGCAACAGTTTTGAACCAAGCACGGTTCTTTCTCTAGCTTATCCCATGATAATATATATATAGTTACAGAGGATATAAATGCCTTTGAAAGTCCAGTCATTACTTTGAAGTAGCAGTAACATTATCACTTTGCTGTACTTAGCCTGTGTTGAGAGCAGAGCTGTGGGAGTGTCAGGAAGCAGGGGGTGTTGCCCCTGCTCGGGGGCCACGGGCACGGCGCAGGGCCCGGGTTTCCCCTCAGCTTGGCAGAACTCCTGGTGCCCGGGTTGCGGGTACGCATGCTCGTGTCGCACGGCGGGTGCGCATGCGCGGTACGCAGGCTGCGCGCGCATCCCCGGGGGCACGTGTGTAGCACTCCTGCTCCATTAGGCATCAAGTGTGAGCCTTGCTGGGGAGGTTCCCTGTACACACCTTCCATCTCTCTCGTCTGCCATTGGTTCCCGAGGAAGGAAGCCTCCTGGTTGCCTCGGTGACCGGGGGGTGGTCCTAACTCCCCTGGCTATAAAAACCTGGCCTGAGCTCTGGCTTATTGCTGAGTTATTCCACCTCATGGTGTGACATACGAAGCTCCCCTCCTATGTGCCTTGTTGCCTGTTTCCTGAACCCTCTGCCGACCTCCCGTGTACCGACCTTGGACCGCCTATCGTTTCTGACCCTTTGCTGCCTGCCTCGACCTCGGATTACCCTCGACTACCTCTTTGGATTGCCCCCCTGGTTACCTTGCCTTCGGACCCTTCCGGCTGATTCCTGCCAGCGGGTTCCCTCTGTGCTGCTCGCCCGCGGACGCACCTGATAGGGAGGGACCCAGCAGAACCATTCACTACAGACTGCCTGCACAAATCTACAGGATTGGGCGAATAGAAGACCAGTCACCTGCACAAGGTGAGACTGGTCTTCATTACAGGAAGCTCCTGCAAAGAGGCAAAGTTTCACACTGGATTACTGCACAGATCTAGAAGAAATACACAAAGCACACCAGAATTCGAGTAGTATACACATGACTTGTATTTAGACGATATTTGCTTATCCTTGAGTTCAGCTTTAAGTTAGTTGTCAGGTCTAAATGTTTGGGGATAAGTTAAGTGTTTTTTTTAAGGGTTAAGTGTTATGGTTAGGCGAGGGATAGAATTAAGTTTCATGGCTAGGGTCAATGTTAGGCATAAGTCATACATGGAGGGCATGGGTGATTGCAATGAACTTACATTTTTTGACACAGAAGAGTCAGTTCTCAAATCTACAGCATTAGCTTGTCAAGGAGTAAAAACATGGTACTGCCATCTGTTCAATAATTGTTTTAGCACCCTGGTTAATAATTCCAGTTAATTATAAATCATGGATTAACTATGTTTGTCAGTGATTATTTAAATATATACTATAAAGACATCTATCTTTATAAATAACTTAAAAAAAACTGAACAAGATGTTTACCTGAGGACAGATACAGTGTGTACCAGCAACACGTCACCTTCCACGAACAACATACACTTTTTTTTGTTTGACAATGAAAATGTCCTAAAGTCACCTATACCTGCACAATCTCTCTATCATGCATCCTGTGTAAACCTGATCCCTGCTATACTCTGAATTTGAATTCCTCTATCTACATAAACAGATAAAATTATGATTACATGACTTATCCGCTTTTCAGTGCATCAGAGTGGTAGCATTAAGAGCACTAAAGACTTACAAAACAAAATGCTGCATAGCGCTGAATATAATGAGTCATCTTTATTCTTCTATACATTCAAATTGTATGCTTCTAAAATAAAAGTGTTTCATATTTATTATTATTAGAAGATTTTATTCAAAGTTTTCCAAGCGTTACAACAAAAAACACCAGTTGAATACAGAGGTACGTATGTTTGCAAATATACAGAGTGTGAATACATGATACTTTTTAAATGCGATATACAAGCTTCAGGAATATTCGTTTAGAGCTAGAGAAGCAGTCAAGGACTTATTGTGTGGCACCCTGTAAATAATGTAGCAACATATACTGACACCTTAATTTGAAGGTCATGTGCTAACTCCATAGTTAAGGTTATATGATAGCTGGCTATGGACAGGAGAATCAGGTTTCATATAGCTTGATAAACTCTCCAAGCTGGGAGTCTTCCCCATGTCTCAGAGAAATAGAATAAGTAACTCAAATAAATGAAAAGCTGGAAAAGAAAAAGATAGCAAGGTGGAGAGAGCTGGAAAAAGTAAGTCTAACAGAGGGTAAGAGGAAGGAAGGGTAGGGAAGGATGGGGGTGGTGGAGTTGCACAGTCGCAGACATCCCCACGCAAAGCCAAATGCTGAATCCTAATGTACAGGTTAAAGGTAAACAGTCCAAAAGGAAATCTCCTGGGATATAGTTGGAGATCCACGGAGTCCAAATCATTTTTTTTAACTTTTTATTATCTTTGTATCATAACATTTCTAGTTTACCCATTTGACTGTTGGGATATTAGACCACCAGGCTCTGGCCAAGATTTGCTTTAGCTGATGTGATAATAAAGGGAATAACCTGGAATACGTCAGTAGCACAATCAGCAATCAGTTAAGGTAAAATTGAGAAGAGTTTCATAGGGATTCTTAGGAATGCTGCTACCTAGGGCAATATATACTAGATGATAGAATCTGATCCAAAAGCATTTGATTCTTGGGCAGTCCAACCAAAAATGTATTAGTGTGCCCACTGCTCCACAACCCATAAAGCAAAGATCCAAGGTGGCGTGAGTAAATTCGGCCAGTCTCTGTGAGCACCATGCACCATGTATGTAACAATTTATAGTTAGCCTCACATGATCATTAAATTTCTACTCCCCTTAACAAAGAGAGTCATAATGTCAGGAGAGACTACCAAAAGTCTTTTTCATTTCTAGGGATAATAGAAAGGCTGTTAATTTCCGTGTTTTAGGTAAATCAAGTGAATAATGAAGTCAGATATTAAGTCCAATCTGCTATGAATTTACCCGTTCACAAGGATTTTATCCAAACACTTAACTTCCAGGTTTAAAAGTAAAATAGGCCGGTTATTTTTCCAGAACGCATGGCTCTTGTTTGGTTTCGTTGCCCAGAGCTTCCCCCTTCAAAATTGATAAAAAAGCTGTGTGAGGAGTGGTGTTAGGATTAAGCTAAACTTCTTGTGATATGTCGCTGTGAAGCCATCTGGACACAGGCATTTTTTGGTCCTAACCAATTTATTCACCCATTGTACCTTTATACCCAAGATTGGGGCGTCAAGAGCTTTCAGGTAGGTTATTGGGAGTGGAGGAAGATGCAATCCAGACAGAAATGCCTCCATATGGCTTTTTATATTTTTCTAGGGAAGTTGTTCATGGCAAACGTAATTCAAAAGATACAGAAGTGTTAATTGTAAGGGCCTATTTATGAAGAGACAAATGCATTTCTAGGCCATTTTTACTGATCTTTTGGCTACTATTCATCATTACACAGCTTATTCAATTTTATTATTCAATCTCTGAATTCTCCTATTTAATGCTATTAGAAGCCAACTGTTTCACAGTATGAAAAGAAGATTTGTTGCATTTATAAAGAGCCCTTCCTCTGGGAAATAAAACCGAAAAATGCTGAAGTGACACATTTACATACATTATCAATTATTTAATTGCAATTTAAATATTTCCTCAATATAGTAAAAAGAAAGGTGAATTAGAAATTAAATTACATTAAAAGTAATTTATTAATGTCTTTGTAGTTACTTTATACAGTCATATGAAGCTATTTATTATTTGACACAACAAATTTCTGTTAGACATGCTTACACAAGTGGTTTTACTTTACTGCTATTATGTATATTTACCATCACGTTAGCCTCTGGCATTATTTACAAGCCAGATTTTCATGGGTTCAAGGCCAGATTTGCATTACTGAACTGATAGTCTCAATTCCTTGGAAACTGGAAACAGTTTCCTGGGGAAACTGGAGGAAAGGGGGCAAACTGCTGCAAGCGTGCACATACATACTTCATCCTCCAAAACCTTTCCATCACAGGCAAATCTTGGATTGTTCTGACAAGCAAAGAACTTCCTTTCCTCCCATTTTTAGTGAGGCTGGCCATCACAGTGATTTGGAAATAGTAATGTGTGGTGGTAGTACTTGCCAGTAGGCTCCAACACTACCTATTAGTGTTGGAGCACTGCCTGTCATAACAGCCCAGCATTTGACCACAACAGGGTGGTTTTGGAGGCTGCTTGTAACAAGGTGTGACTGCCATGTGGATTTACATTCCTTCTTCTGTATTAGCTTAGTTCTAATTCCTTGCCACTAGTCAGTGTTAGTGGTCTATAAATACTAGGATGGGAAGTGAGGAAGGGGGACATGTGTGTGAGAGAGAAGAGAGAGAGACAAGGAGGCTCTCCTCCTTCAGGGAGAGGCCTGTGAGGCCATGTGCCTGAAAATGGAAACTATTCATAGCAACTATGATAAGTTACAAGCAAAGGCACCACAACAACCCTTCTTGCTCTTCTTACTGGGACTATGCAAGTCACCGTGCTACGGGATTTTTGCAACTAGCCTATGGATGTGTTCTCGTTATCCTTTTATGAAGCCATGCCTTTAAAGCCAATGTATGGACAGTTGTTTTGTTAGTAAAGCATTCAACTTGATAAAAAGTCCTCCACATGTATGGTAGGTGAAATTGCTGTTGGGCTGCAGGTAGCAGATAGGTGGTCTAATGTAAGGAAGAGTTTCAATATGTGGGACTGGAAGTGCAATGTACTAGGTCGGTGGTGAACCTTGGCACTCCAGCTGTGCCAAAACTACAAATCCCAACATGCATCTGCCTCTGGAAATTATGCCTGTGGCTGTCAGAGCCTTGCAATGCCTCATGGGACTTGTAGTTCCAAAACAGCTGGAGTGCCAAGGTTCGCCACCACTGTACTAGCTTATGCACAGCCACTACCTGGGAAAACAATTTGTACTTAAGCAGCAGGTCCTGTGCAGAAGTTCTTATTTAATTAAGCAGTTTGACACTAGTCTTGGCTTCTGTTAAATTTACCCATGCTATGGGGCCCCCTGTACTACATGGTTTAAATGCTTAATTGGCTAGGGTGTAATAGAATGAGTACATATACTTAGCTTATTGATCGCTCCCCCGGCAGCACTCCCATGCTGTCCAAAGATTGGCAGCTTCACATACATTGCAGGACTGATGATCCTCCACTGTACTTGACGATAGCAGAGCAGCAATGTGAAATTACTTTGAACAATGGACTGTTATTTCCCCACTGCTGAACTCTTCTGTACAGTGACTGCAAACAGTTTAGGATTTATTTATGAATACAGAGCTGTATCTCTTTGTGTCTTTTATATCTGCCTCGAGTTCAGCTTTAACTAATTTTCAACCTGTAATTCACAACTGAACAGGTCACGATATTGATTAATATCGCATGATAACAGATCTTTGTTAGCTAGAAAATAGACAGACAATAGATATCATACCTGTAATAATGATAAACAAGCAACAGATTCAATGCTCTATTATCCAAGGTTGTTTTCTTTTAATGATGATATAGGTTAGGCTTGAGTTTTTAAGGATTATATCATGGTTTACGCCTCATGCGTTTATATTTCATATAGATGAAACAATCAGTTTATGACAGAGGAAAGCTGACAAAAATCAATATAAAAACCACCCTACGCTTTTATCTGATCCAAAAGACATTTATCACTGTCTCAAGGGAGTTGCGCCTCTACTGAGAAAGCTTAAATGCTTCTTTGGAACCACACTGGAAAAAAGTGTAGACAATGATTGATTGCAATTATGGGACAAAATAAGTTAGCAGCCATAGGCTCAGCCCCAGTTTGTTGGAATGATTGCTGGCACACTCATATGTGATCATATTCAGATGAACAAGCTAGCCCGTTTGCAATGTCTGTACTGGCATAGCCCATTATGCAGGCACCATCAGCCTTCAAAAGCATCCTCCCTAACAAATCAAGACAGTTGCTTAGCTATGACCAAATGTACTATCCTCCTGGTTTACTACAGGAGCATGAATGCTGTAACTACTCCCCCAGGACATCCACTGGGCCCTAGGCTCCTGTTTAGGTTGCCTTGTGGATAATCCAGTTTTGTTCCTGTTCTACGTACCGTGGTAGTGATTAAAAGGAAATCTACTCAAAATAACATTACATCTTGTGACTACTGTCACTAGGATAGCTTTGCCCCCCACATCAAGAGATGTCCCGTTGGTTTGTGTAACAGTGACAACTAGCAACAGTAGGATTTAACCTTACTTTTGTGTCTCACTTCTAGGGAGATTTTAACTCTTTTCCTGTAGCAGGCTGCACCATTATTGGGACAAGAAGTGAACGGTAACACCATCGGAGTGGGTGACACCAAAATGACTGACAGTCATGGACCAAGAGCCCGACAGCTGCACAAGAGAGGAGGGGACCTTGCCACATACCTTATCCTACCTGGTGAATGTCTCTTTGCCGGTGTCCATCACCAAGATGGCCGTCTGCAGTTAAAGTGACATTAAACCCTCAGATTTTTTAACATAAAACAATACTGTAATGTGTACCTTACTGTAATCCATGGTAGTTTCTTTTCTCTTTGCTGCTCTTCCTTTTAAATCCTCATGTCTTCTCATGCTTGGGGAGAACTTCCCTTTGCAGCTGACTGCCTCTTCCTGTAGTGCTGGCTCAGGTTGCAAACCTATACACAGACACCATGTAGCCATTCCAGAGACAAGGCAGTCTGCTGCAAAACAGAAGTTCTGCCCAGCATGAGAACAGATACAGATTTAAAAAGAGCAGCAAAGTGAAGGGAAACGACCATGGATTACAGTAAGGCACACATTACAGTATTGTTTTATGTTAAAAAAATCTGAGGGTTTAATGTCACTTTAAGTGCACCTGACATTATTAAACGCCTAAGCGATGATGTTCAACACATGCACAATGATGTCACGCGAATGGGTGATGATGTCCCAGCAGATGACAACTGGCGGCCGCAATGGGGGACACCACACCTGGGAGCCCCCCTGACACAGGCTCTAAGACAACAAAACAAAAAAAAACTGTCAGCGATTATAACTCTTTACCTCTATCACAGAGAAGAACTCTTTACCTCTCATGAATAAAATATTGTCTTTCTGTCTGTTATAAATTCCCTTCATGTTATGTGCCTGATGACACCAAGCAACAAAGCAGGAAGTCAGGGGAAATCTCCCCAATGAGGACACAGACAGCAATGGCGGAGGTTCTTACCCTTCGATATATCTAACTAGAATGAAAAAGGTTTACTGGTAATGTAAAGAAACACAATTTCTGCAGTAATAAAATAGCCTGAATAGTTTGTACACTGAAGTGCAATAATCTACCCAGGCATACACAGTGTTAGTTGGTGTAGTGCAAATACTGGTGTCAGGATAGCTAACACAGGGGTTGCAATCACAAGCTGATAACTCAGAGATGAGAAGAGATAACCTGATACTCTACATACAGTATATTGCCATCCTAAACCAGCCAGGAATAAAAAGGAAACCTATATTTACAGGGATCACTGGCTTTGCACCACTAGTTGTTTTCATTGTACAGTGCTTATGCACTTATTACAGTACATGCTCACAGATTGCTTATTGATTTAGACTGATAGTTGGAGTGCCAGAAAAAGTAAGAAAGAGTATTCAGCAAGGCGGTATTCAAAAACAGGTCATCTATTTTAAAATTTTGTTAGATTACTTCATAAATTAGTTTTGATTGGTTGTTTTTTTCCATAGGTTGCTGCACTATGTACACTTCCACTACTCCCAACTTTCTGAGATGAGAAAGAAGGACAGCTTCATGCATGTATTTAAGCATTGAACA
Organism: Nanorana parkeri; assembly: GCF_000935625.1. NCBI lineage: Eukaryota > Metazoa > Chordata > Amphibia > Anura > Dicroglossidae > Nanorana > Nanorana parkeri. Next base: position 637,670 of record NW_017306754.1, on the reverse strand, counting down.
CACCCCGGTCACGTCCCCCAATTATGAGGATTTATAAGCCAAAAATTATTGGATAAACCTAGAATTGTTTTTTTCCACCTTTACTTTTCCATTATACCGAGTTTTCAAAACAGTAAACAGGATAAATATGTGATAAGAGAAAGGTTTTAGTTGAGAATAAAACGTTTGGTAGTTAAATAGAACACTCATAGATATATGTACATGAGACCAAATAGAGGGACACCTATTGAGGAAAGAGGGACAGAGGGATCTGGTTCCAAGAGACCGTCCCCCCAAATGATAGACAGTTGGGAGCTGTGCATTTTCAATGCCCTTTGCACTTTCTAACTGGACATTCATAAAGATGTCTAGACTAACTGTGAGTTTTTTGTCTAAGGAACTTCATCAATGAAGGTTGGCACATACATTTCACACTTTAGTAATAGGGTGAATAGGAAGGTTTTTTTTACTGAAAGGATGTGTGAAATACTTACAATACCCTTCTCTATAAAGAACTTTCATTTGGAAACTTCTTGCTGACTACTGTAAAGGTTTGACAGTTCAAATTAAAACATTCCAACCATGCAGCATGACTCCATAATGGAGAAAATACATTCTACTGAAAATATGGCCCCTCAGAAAAAGAAATAAATAATACACCATTTTCAGTAATAATATATCAGTTATATGTGGATTACAAATGCAACTTAAATATTAAGCAATCCATTTTTTTTCATATTAGATTTTCACCACTTGCATAATTCCAATTGATAAAGGTGAAAAACATTTTCTGAACTTCTGAACTGCAAAATGATGTAAAGCAGTGTTGGCTAAATGGAGCGGTTTTGGGCCTTAAAACGTATCTAAATAGAAAAATAGAAAAACAAAAATGTAATATTTTGCAGCTCACCAGTCCCTGTAGTTGTAGTGGCTACATTCGTTCTCTTTTTTAAGTTTTTTTTTCTTGATTTTCAATTGGTGAGTCTGCCAATAATGTACTTCCTGTCCAAGGATGACAGAATTCACTCACCCTACTGTATAAGGACATCAGAAACAGGACAAGACTACAGATACCTCCCTCTTTCCCTTTCTCCACATCATAGAGAAAAGGATATCAGCTAGCAAGATTTCTAGCAAGACCAACAGGTATATTTTGTACTTATGAATTGATATAACAAAACACTTTCAATGGTATATATTTAACTGACCAAAAGGGACCATATAATAGACCTTTTAGGTGTTTTGGACTTTTTTGGAGAGTCTGGTAAGTGGCTTAAAGATTGATTACATAGAGGTGGAACACGGGGAATTGTTTTGCTGAAACTAATTTCAGTAGATTACGAACTTTAGTCCAACATGATATAATCATTGATGGATGGATGGAAGAACTATTTTATCTTATTTGTTATTTGTTTTTTCTCTATGTTGATGTGAATTTAATATTTATAGTATTATCGGTATAGGTAATCCCTACTTTACTATATACAGGGAGTTTTTTTTGGTGTGGGAGATGCGATGCACACATATTTACCACTGCAGGCTCGCTCCCATAATGGACTACAATCTCAATACAAATGAGTAAACTAAACATGAGATTGTGAGTGAGCTTGGAGTGGTGCCTACTTTACAACACACACAGGGACCATGGGGAAGTATCCACCCTCCAGAAGGAAGGACAGTGTCAGCACCAATTCAGAGATGATTTGAGGATCTACAGCTGTGTGATACACAAATTAGCTACATTTTGTTTAATAGTTAGGGATCTTGAATGCATTTTGAGGTTTAACTGCTGCATTTAGTGTTACTTTAAGCTCAGGGCTACACATAACAAGTAAGGTGCCTGCATGAAAGTAAAACAGAACCTGCTGACATGCTAGCCTAACCTTTCTTAGTAAACACCATGGCAAATATATTATTAGTAAACATATTATTCTAAACAAGTCTAGACTATAAAATGTTGTTTTTCTCTAGCTTTATATATTTCATAAATTTAAGAAAATGATGAATGTTTTTGATGAATACTCCCATCTTTTCAAACATGCAAAAGTACAGTATAAACTGTGCTCTCATTATATGATTCATGCTGAGTGCATAAAATAGATGTTCCACTTTTATGTGTAATGTTGCAGGTAGATACAGTTGAGCCATTTTAAGCCATTATGTAATGTATTTATTGCAAGGGAAATGAAAAAAGAATTTGTGCTGTTCTTTTCCCAAATGCAGTAACTGCTTAAGAGGTAACAGCATTTACGCATAGTCAGATTCAGTAAAATTGGTGTCCATTATCGCAGAGAAATAACACCATTTGGTATAGAAGACCTACTTACCAAGGAAAATACATTACAAAAAAGATGTGGTCTATGAAAATCTGTAGAAAACTGAGTATGTGTGTGAAATACTGTACTTGAACCAAACTAAGCAACATTGTTAAAAATGTCAATATTAATGTACATTAACCATGTGTATAGAAAATCTTTGTTTAATGGAGCTGAAATAATACCACCATTGCATGCATCAGCCTACCTAATTTTGCAGTTGACCCATCCAGTAGTTCATATATGTTCAGCTTCTTTCCCTTGCACCTCGCTACACTTTAGCTTGCATGGTCACTAAAGACATATGTGGATAATTCCGACTCCTATCATAGCAGTGCACTCATCCTAGAAATATGTGGTACTGGTAGTTGTATCTACCTTTAAAATAAAGCAGAAAGTCTTGATACCAAATATTATTATGAATACCAACCTGGAAGCCGCAAGGCAATAAGGCGCAGCAGACAATAACACCAGGCTACTATTGAGGGAAATGACAGTCAAGGGAACCATTTACAGTCAACAGTGGTATGATGTACAGCAGAGCTCAAAATTTCCACACGCCCCCTCGCAATTGGCGAGTGGAAATTGCGTGGGGGCGAGTGGATGTTCAGCATCGGCGATCACCAGTTCTCTCACTTCTCCTCCTCCGCTGCTGCAGCTACAGAGCGGCCGAGTAGGAAAAGAATCAGTTCGGCCGTCTTCACTTACACCCGCGGCTGGTCCGGCAACCTGCAGCTTCCTCCGCCCTCAGCTGCCATAGGCTGGGAGGAAGGCTGCAGAGATACTATTGGCAGGCTAACAGGACAGCGCGGGAGAGGCAGGACAGGAGGGAGGCTGCACCTCGGACATGGAGGATACATTGCTGTACCAGCCACCCATCAGAGGGCACCTGAATAACATCAGCTATGTGCACTGTAAGTCCTTGTTCTTTCTGCCTTACACCACTGACCTCTGTACTGTGCATTGCATTGCTGACCTCTGTACTGTGCATTACATTACTGACCTCTGCATTGTGCATCACACCGCTGACCTTTGTACTGTGCATCACACCGCTGACCTTTGTAATGTGCGCTATACTGCTGACCTTTGTACTGTGAGTCATACCGCTGACCTCTGTACATTTCTGCAGCGCAGGACCTAAAGGGAGGCTCAACGAGGCTGCTGGAAACTTCACCTCGGTACATGGAGGCAACATCACTGCAACTCCCCACAACCACCACCACCAGCAGCAGAGGAAGAGAACACCTGAATCAGATCAACTGTACACTGTAAGTCCCTATTTGTTCTGCATTACACCGCTGACCTCTGCACTCTGCGTTAGATTACTGACCTCTGTACTGCTGACCTTTGTACTGTGCATCATACCGCTGGCCTCTGTACTTTGCATCGCAACGCTGGCCTCTGTACTCTGTGTCTCACAGCTGGCCTCTGTATCTGCATCACACTGCTAGCCTCTGTACTGTGCGTCACACCACTGGTCTCTGTACTCTGTTCAGGCCGGGGCAGTGTAGGGGTCAGGTAGGGGGTCAGGTAGGGCAAATGGTGGCGAATAACTATTAAGGCCTATTAAGGCCTGGCTAGTAACTCAGGACTTGAAATTATGAGCCCTGATGTACAGTATACTTGAAATAGATGTACGACCTTCCATTGTTGTAATTCTAAGAAAGTTGTATTACTTATTTGATATTTACATTATTGTGCTTTTTAATATACTGTATGTGTGAAAAAAGAAAAGTTGTGGCCGAGAGTATTAAAAAGCTGCAGTGAAAAGAGGGTAGCCACCCCTTCAAAACATTAAAACCCCTCTATTTTTTCCACCAGACTAAAACCAGTTGCAATCGCTACTATCAATAACTAATATGCCAAAGCTAATGATAATAAAATGTCTAACATAAATGTCAAAGAGGACAGTCAAGATCATTACAGGGCTTCAGCAATTTGTCTCGAGGCGAACACATGCTCTAGAAACTTGAACAATGAACGCAACTCTAGTTGTAATAAGGAAAAGAGCAGTGTCGACATCCCTTTAGTATTAAAAAAAAACTTTAGGGAGTAACTTACCAAAAATACATTCCTATTGCAAGGGATGTCTAAAATTGTACGTGTATCTTAGTGCACACTTGTGGAAAAATCAGTCAGACAATCACAGAAGCAGAAAATAACATTTCGGGGGCGTTCCAGGACACCATGTAGCATTGCATTTTTTGACATATTTAGAGCATTAGAGCAGCTACAGTTTTAAATAGAAAGACGATTTTACATAACACTGAATTACAAAAATAGCTTGTGCAACAATTATATAACCATAGCAACATAGTCTATCTAGAAGTTTCTTAAACTTATCTACGCTATCAGCAGATACCACTGCCTGTGGAAGGGAATTCCATATTTTTACTACTTGCACAGTAAAAAACCCCTTTCATGTTCTAAGATTTAACCCCCTCTCTTCTAACTTCTTGTTGTGTCCGCATATTCTCAATACTGAAAACAACTTGGTCTGTATATTGTGGTCCCCATTGATGATTTTGAAGACTGCAAAAAGGTCTCCTCTTAAGCGCCTCTTTTCTAAGACTAATAAGAATAAGTTTAATTGTTGGAAGAGGTCTTCATAGCTCAGACCTTCTATCTCTTTAATTAATTTTATAGCCCTTCTTTGAATGCTCGAGGACATCCTTCCTGAGAGTTGGCGACCAAAATTGCACAGCATACTCAATGCTATAATCATGTTTTTTTTGTTTTTTTCATTTATTAAGTGGAGTTACTGTTTAAAGGAGAACTATGAGGTGAGCGCTTTTCACTCACCTCATAGTTCTAGCCGACCTGTGACAATGAGACTGTCACAGGTCGGCTCAGTAGATCGGGAGGTGAGCGAACACATACCGGGTTCGCTCGCCTCTCGATCCTGTCACGGCTCTCTGCCGTGACAGGGGGAGGGGCTGGATTCCCCTCTCCCTGCTCCGATCTGCCAGCGCTGACTGGCGGAACAGATGGGGGAGGGGGCGGGTACAGCTGGCTCTGCCTCTAGATAGGCAGAGCCAGCTGTCACTCACGCGACTGGGCGGATTCCGTCATCTATGTTGCGATCCGCTCCGGCTGCGGCGTCTCAATATACCGTGAGCAGTAGCTCGCGGTAAACTGAGCTTAGGGTAAGGGGAGGACGCTAGTTTGTGTCCTCCCCTTACCCTAAGGAGAACTATGGGGAAAAACACTGATCCCATAGTTCTCCTTTAAGTCCTGACCTTGGTCTGGAGCCCTGGGGCTCTGAAGAGCTTTTTTATAAGTGAGCATACTGATGCTCAGAGCCCTCTCTTCCACTCTTTCTGTTGTGAGAGTCTGCTGCTGGGTGAAAGGGCTGACTGCTGGGAGAACACTAAAAGATACAAAAGTGGCTTGTTTGTTTTGAAAAACACATTAGGGGGCAGCCTGTTAGTTGCCGACACACATTTAGTTAGTGGTTCAGGTAAACAGATATTTGTTTTATGCTATGGACTTGCTGTGCAAAGTCCTTTTGCATTGAAAACCTGTGTTTGTTTACTACTGTGCTGAATAAAAGTGCAGGACAAACCTGCTTGAACTGTGCCTAGGTGTTCCTGTCTTGTTCAATGTTTGCCACTGCCATTTGAGCCTGTATCCCTTACAATATATTTAAAAAACTAAATAATAACATTATTTTTAAATGTAAACCTCAAATACTTCTTAAGCTAGCAAACACATACAAAAGTCTCAATAAATTAGACATTTCATAAGCCTTGACTGTCATAGCATGTCAGTCGAAATAACATTTAGGCATCAACTTTAAAGTGCAGGCCCTATACATAGTGTGATAGCTTTCATTGCTCAGGCACAGCTCAGGCTGACAGACTGATGGATTTCATCCCTACTGTGTAAGTGACTTAAGCTGCTACCCCCAGGAAAAGCCACTGGTGCCTCAAATAAAATTATTCAGAAGCAACAGTCATTACATCTGTATCCTGTGAGCCTGACAGTGCTGCACTGGAAGGCATACATTAAATGCCTTCCAACTGAAGATAGAAATTAGATTTCTGTCAAATTCAAATCTTTCTATTATAATAAAGTTATGCGTATCTAGAATTCCAGTATTGGGGTCACAAAATACATTTTATTACGGGGGCCAGAAGAAAAAATAAAGCTCTATTTTCAATCTTTTAAATATGTTATAATACTGCTGACTGGAAGTTGTTAAAAGATGAGGAATGGCAACTAGGAGAATAAGTGGAAACAGATTTACATTGGACTATATGAAGAAACCATG
>NW_017306754.1:623188-631090 GCF_000935625.1 Nanorana parkeri | reverse complement strand
CAGTGCAGAGTCTTCTTTGAATATATAGTATATATATATTTATATATATGTAGCACACCTGTCACTTATAGTTGTGTCGCTACTAAATTTAGCGTTTTATTTCTGGACTGTAGTCAGTTTGGAAGATGATTATTCTGAGTTCTGCATGTTTTCCCTAAACCTGGTTGATTGATTTCCCCCCCTGTTGCTGGGATGGACTCCAGCATACAATGTGGGAGGAACAGTTATCAGATTATGAATATGCATTTGAATCTGCTCAATCCACGAGCAGGCTGTCTCAGAGGTATGGCTGGGGGAAGGTGATAAATATTTGGGTACACCATCCAGAACTCTCTCTCCCTGGGGCTTCTCCCTGGCAGTAGACCTGTGTGTTGCAAGATGTCTGGCCTTGGCCCCCGCATCTGGGAGGCCTAAATGCTACTGGAAAGAAACCTGGGCTGGAGGAAGCATCTGCTTACTGACAAGTGTTGCAGAGGAGCTGGTGGGAGCTGAGGTCTGGACTCTGTAAGAGATTCCTCACTCTTTACTCAGGTACTATACAGAGGAGAAGATGCCAGTTGGTGCACTACTAGTTTGTGGCTGCTCTCTCAGAGTAACAGACTGCTTTCTGTTGCAAGAAACTCTTTTTGGTCACTCTCAAAGGACCTGTTGCTATTGCATATATATTCGGATGCATATATATATATATACCGTATTTGCCGGCGTATAAGATGGTTTTTGAGACCTTAAAACATCCCCGAAAATCGGGAGTCGTCTTATATGCCGGGTACATACTAAACCTATATTTTAACACAAAAAGTAGGAGGTCGTCTTATACGCTGAGTCGTCTTATACGCCGGCAAATACGGTATATATATAGCATTTTTTTGTTGGGGGTGGGAGTGAATGACAATTAAATCTTTAGTCTGTAGCATCATCAGCAGTAGTTTTGTAGTCATTGGTAATCCAAGACTGGTTATTTTTAATAATAGTGAGTCAGTCCTTCCTGTCAGGAGACAGAGACAGGAGACAGAAAAGATGTGATGTCACATCTTTTCGACCCGGGGGAAGGGACCCTGTGTGGCTCGAAACGTTGGCTTTTGTTACTGTGATGCTTTGTCCAATTAAATGGACATATTGAAATATATCGCTGAGTGCTGGTGATCTTTGTCTCTACTTAGATGACATTATCTAACTTTACTTCTATTGTTGGCAGTCTAACCAGACTGTGCAAGTTCTGTAATATTTTGGATATTGGTCTTTTATTGATGAGAATACTTATTTTGAACCAAAAAAAATGTCATTAAGCAGCAGAACAAATTATGCAGTATTTCTCAGAGGAAAGCGTATTTATTTGTGTGCCTATCTGCTTGACCAGTGCTGCCCTGGTGTGGAAGCCTAAGAGGGTACAGGCTGAAGCGGTATATAGTATAATGTCTTTTATTATGTTGACTTTTTGAAAACCAAGCCTTTTGACTGGAGAGGTTAGTTTATTCCATGGTTTAAATTTACATTTCAAATATATCTAAATTCAATTACTAAATCTCATAAAAGCTTTAACATGGGAAAGTGATTTAAAAAGTAATTTTCACTATTTAATCTGCAACGTATATTAAAATAATAGCTGGTGATCATATCATAAAGGTCCTTATGCAGGAACTTCCCATTTGAGGGTCACACCGCTCTGTACATTGCAACATAGCACCCACCAATTGCGATCCTTAAATTTCAATAAATGTGGCCAAAGCAGAAAAATCCTTACCATGGCTACATAAACTGCTGCTCTGGAATCCCATAGAGACTGATGATGTAAACACCTATTAAGCATTATTGATATGTGTAAAGGGAAACACACTAAGTGCTGAATAATAGGCTTGATCAGTATACTTCTCATTCTATTATTATCTAAAAAAATACTTTGGAAACGCAAACATTGCTTGATTACAGTACATCTCAGCTGCCACAGGTTTCTGTCTCATTTGGGATCCAATCAAAAGGATATAATACATTATTAAGGGTTGACATATACCTTGATCTTTTTGTGACAAAAGGGTAACTGTAAATCTATTGTAATCCAATCCTGTTAGCAGCATAACACAAACACTATTCTTGCTGGTAGGCATGAGTCACATCACCATTATCGAGACTGTATAAAATATATTGTTGCAGCTAATGCTGGTGTGCCTATACGCCATGTGTTATTTTTAAACATTTATGTTAGAGTAATGACCATGACATTTAAAAAGAGTGACTAAAGCCTGATCTTCACTTTCTACAGCAACATTACTTTTGTAGCTAATGTGATGTACTTAAATTGCACAGGAATCTCTATTTCAGCACCATTCGAGAGGAAACTGATATAAACCAATGACAGCTCTCAAAGTCCCAAGGCTGGTGTTTATTCTTCTATAACACTGCATATAAGTAACATGGAGTAGAGATCATTAATTCAAGTTCTTAACTTCTAGATGGGTACAGAGATAACATTGTAGAAGACACACTAAATGGAACTTTTTCCAAACAGTGCTTTCTGCCTTTTAAGCATATTAAAATATTTGAATTTCTGTATGAATTGTTATCAATATCTTGGTACCTACAAAAGTCCTGGCCAAACATAAGTATGCTTAATGTGAAAATGCAAGCAATCCTTTTTAAATTTATTAAATTAATTTAATAAATGTATTTAATTCATTTCCTTGTTCATGATGGCTTATGCTTCTTTACAATTCTTGCTGCGCATGGTGGCTCAGAAAAGTGCAGAAATGAAATAACAATACTTATGTTTAACTTGTGAAACCGAAGGATAACATGGAAAACCTGTTGTTTAAGTGTAATTGTGAAGGTTTCGCAGTGCATATACTGTATACATCGACATAAAAAATTAGGTGTGACATATTACATATTACATGTACCTGAAACACCCATTATTTTGGATCAAAATCAAGGTAAATAAAGTCAAGGTGAGTAAAGGGTAGAAACTGTAATACATAACTGTATTATACTGTATACTAAACATCAAACTATCAGAACAGCAATTGCATCTCTGACTGGATTTGTTCATGCACACTTTACATAAGAAAGGAATTCTGAATAAAATGAGAGGAATTTATAAAAACTTGAGCAGGCAGAATTTGGAGCAACTGCTCATGGCAACCAATCAGGTTCTCTCTCTCATTTTCAATTGTTAATTGAACAAACTGAAGGTAGAAGATGATTGGTTACTATGGGCAACTGCTTCAGATTCTGTCTACTCCAGTTTTGATAAATTCCCCCACTGTGTTTTTCTACAGTGTTTGGATAGCAAGTCAAATACTCCAAAACATTTACAGAGAGCATGGCATTAGAGAAAAGCTTACGCTGTCGACCCCACCATTCTCAAAATGCTAGTTTCTAGGTTGTCATAATAATACCCTGGCTTTACTACTTAGTAACTTACTGACCCAACACAATAACACAGACCAGATATTCCACCTTGATCAGTAGCACATGTATGCCAGACCAGCAACTCATTAAGGTGTGAAGCTAAATGATTAACATGATAATTGGGCCAATTGCATTTTCACAAAGAGGTTGGAAAGCCAGCCTAGGGAAAAACTCACAGGGTTATATCACAATACTCACATGCAGCTGCAATGTTGTAGGGTGCATAGAGTTAGGGAGAGATGTGTAAGCCCATAGTAGTACAAATAAAGGATTTGTTATCATTTATCTCACATTCATGTAAATACAGAAAGGTGTTCTACATTAGATAGAAACAATCACAAAACAAAGGGAATGTCACTATGAAGGTACAGTACACAAAACACCATTTACTATGTTCATGATACCCACAATGAAAACTATTTTTTACTGATAAATAAAGAATGACAATAAACAATATAAACTTAAGGGTATAGATCAGTCTAACACATGACATACAACTAATTTATAAATTCTACAGCCATATAAACACTATTAATAAAGTCGATATTTTCCTTAACAGTCAGACTATTGTGCCAGTCCCACAAAAACAGCCAATGTACAACATTAGTAATATGCAGGTTTAGCTTTCTTTTTTTTTTTCTTCAAACATTAAACAATCTTTATTTTACTTTACAAAAACAGTGGACATTTGTTTACAAAAAATTACCCGCTTGCTTAACTCTAATAGTCAATTTCACGTCTTTCCAAAGTTAACAATAAAACACACAGCTCATGTAACAGAAGAGGTACATACTTATTTTGCCTGTTGCACCAAGAATCTGAGAATGGACTGGTCCTCCCAATCTTTTAAATTATTACAAATCGGTCATTGAAAAGCACAGGTGGGTAAAACATTTTTTAATGAATACATAGATTAGCTTGTACTTTTATTTAGATTAAAAGTATTTATATTTCAATCGAATCCATAGGCCCTGATCTAGAACTAACTGCCGATAAACCTACTAAACGCTACACCTAAAACATGGCCAATTAGATACATTAAACTGAGCATAATTTACACAATTAACCAACCACTTCAGTTCCCCTGATCATTTTACTTTTATAAAGTTGCCCTTTAAATAAAGACTACATTGTCCTTAACCAGATGCTTACTTATCCAATTTTAGCTGTGTCACCTATTATACAGAGGTTAACCTGGAAGAGTACAAATATAATGCAAACACTTTGCAGCTCATTTAGCTTTTAACAATTCTTCAAATCATTGGTCTTGTAGAATATACTTGTGAACCCATTTGGCATATCATAAAAAAAGATTCTCTAATCCCATGAGAAAATGCTTTCAGTCTGGTAAAACCTTATTCTGGTCTAGCATCATTCATTACAAGTGCAGCCCAGTTGTTTGCCATGACATATTTAATAACTCATCAGAGCTTTTTAAAGGTACTTTGCTTTTTGACTCGATTTTAAGCAGTGACCTACTGAATGGATAACATTTAGATATCACAATAGAACAGAAAGGTTTTTTTGTTTCTATAGAAAACTTTAGTTTGCTACATTTTATTAAATTAACTTTCAATGGCTGGCAGCTTTAGCTTTATCAGATGATACCGAATAATTTAAGAATTTACTCTATACATCTCGAGTACATTGCTCAAGATACAGGAGTGTTGATATATAAGTTTAGGCTAGCTTACATATCAATATGTTTTTGTTTTTGGCTAACAAATCAAGTATACACTGTATTAGTGTAAGTGTGGCTTGTCATTAGACAATTACAATTATCTGTTTTGCCCAATATAGTTTTTTCCACATGAGAGGTGTTCACTTTCAATAAATCATTTTTTTTAAAGAAATTAAGATTATATGCATTTATGCTCGAGGGGGTTTTCAAATGATACATTAGGTAGGCGTTTTAACCATGGTCTCATAAAGGAATATTTTTTTTATATTACAAAGAAGTATCTTTAAATACATTTAATATGAACATTATTTGTGAATGTTCCATATAATGGACAGCTTACTGTTTTCTTACCACTTGAAATTAATTGAAACTCCTTTTGCTTCTGCATCTGATGTTTATACAGTGTTGGCAGTTAAAAAAAAATAATGACTGCATCATAGCATGAAAGCAGAAACCTTTTAATAATGTCAATGATGCAGGTAAATTATGGATATTATTTTGTCAATGAACTTAAAATGTATCTTATAAAAAGGGGTTTTCAGCGCAGATGGCATCAGGATCCGTGTCTAGCCAGCCATTAGAGTCTGAACTATCAAGTCTATACAAGTGGTCTGTGTGTTTGGTATGTGCTATATGGACGGCAATTAGTTTTTCTAGAATAAGGTGAGCACTACCTTCTAGTCCCAAATATATGTTGGCTCTCTATGTCAGCAGTGGTAGGTTTAGGTTCCTCCATATCAATATATAGAGTTAAGAATTTATTGTGTGACATGTCAAGGTCATGCCTCTCACGTTTTCCCACTGGACTAGAAGACAGGGTTCAAACAGAACTTAGTCTAGGCTAGCAGGCAACACTCTTGAGTTGATGCAGACAGCAGTAATCCTGGTTTCAGAAGACTGGTTAAATCAGAACTAAAATCATAATCACTGCAAAACAACACCAAAGTGCTACAAAGAACCTGCAGGAACATTTCTTGTTTAGAGCACTGCCCAACTACACTAAATAATTTATTTTACACCTGGTGAGATCAGAAGTGGATTTGTCATGCACAACAGGTACTTTCTAATTAAACATGAACATTTTAATCTTATTTGGCAATTTCATAAAACATCTCAGTGAATAATATGTAAGAATTGATTAATGTTGGAGTTTAAAGATAAACCCTGCATGTCTCTAACAAAGACAGAGTCTCTGCATAAGAATATTCACATTCTACAGAAGGAAATTAAATATGTTTTGCATATTTAAAAAAGTGAAATACCTGGATGTCTTGTTCTCGCAGTATATACCAAACTAATATTTCTTCATTCAACATATTATAGAGGCTGATTAGCATGAGGGTGCCTCAATGCATTGTTCACTTGATGTAAATCATATTTGGTTGAAAAAAAAAATGGTTTTGAATGTCATTTAAGCTGTCCACATTCTTTTGCAAATGTCTTTTTTTTTTTAATAAAGAAGTAGAGCATGTTCATTTTGCAAAGTAAATGTTCACTTTGCAAGGGAATTTACACTTATTTTAGTGAATGTTGTAAAAAGTCACTCTGCAAAGAATATCCAATCGTTAATCGTGTAAGGAAAAGTAAAAGCAGAGTGCATGGAGAAAAGTCAGCAGATGGAGAAAATGCATCTGAATATGTCCAAATCCCAATTTCTGTTTCCAAATTTCAGATCCCGTTAAAATTTCGTTCAAAAAAGGGAAATTGAATTGGAGATGTGACATTTCTGGCCAATCAGATGTGTTTATACTGTATATGGGAGCCATATACAGTATATACATATAATCAGGGCTTGAAAAATGTTAGGGTGTCTCACCAGTCAGTCAAAAATGTCACCAGTCAGCATGACCGGACTATAGCCTTGCAATTTATGTTAACATTTTTTGGGGACAGATAGAGCTTTCTTTTGGAGGTATAAGGAAGGGGGGTTATTATTTTTAACTATATAATGAAAAAAGTACCGTAAATGTAAAAAAAAAAAACAAAGCTTCCCTACGTCGTTATAAAACATTTATTGTTACCCATATTTTTGGTAAAACATAAAAGTCAGGGTCACGTCGGGTAAATAGACACCAAATATGTCAAGCCTTAAAATTGCGCGCGCCCGCAAAAAACGCCCATAGGCCCATAGGCGACGCTTAAAGCGCTTTCACTGCTCATCAGTTTAGTGTTATCAGTGATTATGGGCCCTAAAATTATTGCTTTCACTCCGACGTTTGCGGCGATATGTAACATGTGCGGCACAATAGGTGCAATCGTCATTTTCGTACGTAGGCGCACCCAACGCATATCTGCGTATGTATGTGGGGGGCGGGACTTTAAAGAATTGTTTTCTTTTTAAAAAAATGTTATGCTTTATTTTTTTTGATTTGTTAATTTTTGTATTACTTTTTTTTTTACACACAACTTTATTGCTATTACATGGGGGGCTAAGAAGCCCCCTATGGGATAGCCAATTTACATGACAGGTCCTCTTTATGGAGATGTCAGGGGTCTATACTAATATTTCTTCATTCAACATATTATAGAGGCTGATTAGCATGAGGGTGCCTCAATGCATTGTTCACTTGATTTAAATCATATTTGGTTGAAAAAAAAAAATCTCCTGTCACAGAGCCGTGCCGGTCCCGGCCGCATCGGGCACAGCGGATCTCGGGACTGGCAACGGCAGTGACAGCTGATAATACAAGCGATTGAGCGTCTCTAAAGACGCCCGACACTTGAATGTAAAGCTCCCGGCCGGCCGTGTAATTACAATGGCCGGCCGGGAAGCTGCTGGTCGGGCTCCACTGTCCTCTCGTCCCAGACGAGCGGCCGAG
>NW_017306754.1:596902-622918 GCF_000935625.1 Nanorana parkeri | reverse complement strand
TTTTTTTTTTACACACAACTTTATTGCTATTACATGGGGGGCTAAGAAGCCCCCTATGGGATAGCCAATTTACATGACAGGTCCTCTTTATGGAGATGTCAGGGGTCTACAAGACCCCTAATGTCACCTAGGCACCCCCAGAGAAGCTGATGAAGAGATCGGCTTCATCAGCTTCTGTAGCTGGAGAGTGACACTGAATGCAGGAAGTGATGTAATATACATCACTTCCTGCATTCGGGGACTGAGAGAAGATCAAAGGGAGACCGTATACTGATCTCCCTTTGATCTCCTGTCACAGAGCCGTGCCGGTCCCGGCCGCATCGGGCACAGCGGATCTCGGGACTGGCAACGGCAGTGACAGCTGATAATACAAGCGATTGAGCGTCTCTAAAGACGCCCGACACTTGAATGTAAAGCTCCCGGCCGGCCGTGTAATTACAATGGCCGGCCGGGAAGCTGCTGGTCGGGCTCCACCGTCCTCTCGTCACAGACGAGCGGACGAGTGGATTTTTCAAGCCCTGCATATAATACTAAAGCTAAGGCTCCTAGACCTGAATGGCATTCGGGATCCGAATTTCCGAATTGCATTCGGGAGCTCCTGAATGCCATTCGGGTCTGGGAGCCTCAGCTTTAGTAATATATGTATATGACTCCTAGACCCAAATGGCATTCGGGATCTGAATTTCCGAATTGCATTCAGGAGCTCCTGAATGCGATTCAGGTCTGGGAGCTTCAGCTTTATTAATATATGTATATGGCTCCCTGGCCCAAATGGCATTCAGGATCTGAATTTCCGAATAGCATTCGGGAGCACCCAAATGCCATTCGGGTCTGGGAGCCTCAGCTTTAGCAATATTACGTATATGGCTTCCAGACCCGAATGGCATTCGGGAGCTCCCGAAATGACGCAATATCCGAACCGAATTACATGTCTAGTGGGAACCCTGCCATGGTACTACCTACATTAGAAAAGTCAGATTCTTACGTAGGTTTTCAGGTTTTCTGGATGACTCAGATTCACCCATCTCTACCTTTTTGATATGCTCTAGACTGGAAATAGAGGTAGGTGATTGTGCTTATCTACTACATCTGAAAAGAACCATGTTTAAAATGCAAAGTGCATCACAAAGTCAGTATGGCATCATACATGACCAAAACCATTAAATGCATACCTTCTGGATTTACAGAAACTGTATGGATATTTTGCTTATATCTAATATCCTATACCAATTTCCATGCAGACAGATTATAAAAATAAAGCAAAAAACCAGCACTAATCCCTCTCAGTAAATATTTACAATTTTAATCCTAAAACTTCTTGTTACTTTGACTCCCTTGGTATCTTCACTGTGTTTTCTAAAAAGTCTTTCAAACGTCTCCCAGTATACAATCAGTATCAGATTTCACATCCTTGCCCAGCAGGATTCTTGTATCATTAGTTACCCTGCTAGCTGCTGTAGTGTATCCCTTCTGTGGTCAAGTTTATTTTTATACCTCCTGTTGATGCTTTAATAACAGGTCAGGATATCAAAATGAAGAGAGATGTGCTGTACCATAAAAAAACAACAGAATTTCAGAAAATACATACATTTCACTATAGGCAGTGCTTTGTTTAAAAAATGTTTAAATAATAAAGTTAATATACTTATACTCATTAAAGTGGACTTATACGGTATATATATACTGTATATTTATGTTACACATGTGCTGGCTAAGTGCATTGTAACACTTGCAGGTATGAATTATGTCTAAAAACGATCACGCTACTCCTCTTGACAATGCCTTTAATCTTTCTCTCCACAAAGCCAGTGCCATATTTTTCAGGCATCATTCAGTGTCAGTCATGTACTTCCTTGACTAAAATAATTCTCCTGGATGCCAAAATTAGCATACACGTCACATGTCTCACACAGATCAGCCCTCTGTTGCTGTCAGTTACAGTGACAGTTACAGTGTAGTCTCAATGAGTAATCAGTGCAGGAGGGGAAACAGAGGAAATAGGTAATCTTATCTGCATCAGACCGATTACTTAATTTGCCCAGATTCTTTCACTCAACCTGTGACAGGTCAAAAATGCATTTGTGCTGTTCGGTAAAGTTAACCCCTTCATGACTGAGGCCTTTTTTTCATTTTTTGCACCCATGTTATATTCCACATTTTAGGCCTGAAAATGACTTAAAACCCCCACACATTATATACTTTCTGAATGCCAGGACCCTATACAATATAATGGTGGTAGTTGCAAATTTTTATGTTGCGCAATATTAGCGCAACTCCTTATTAAACCCCAAAATTTAGTGACAAATTTAATTAAATGCCCAAAAACACAACAGAATACCAATTTCTTATCAGAACTGACAGCCCAGGGACCGGAAGTGATGCAATCTGCATCGCTCCCGGTCCCATAGAACGGAGAGGGGATCGATAAACGGAAGTTCGTCGATTTCCTCCCCAGCTCCCCGCCGACACGAAGGAAGCCGGTCCCGGGCCCGTAGGAGGGGCAACGGAGCCCGGGAAGCACGGCGGGGGTGTCCGGCGAGGGGGGGCGGCCACAAAGGGGTTAAGGGTAGGTCCACTTTGAAGTTAAACAAATATAGCATTGATAAGGTTTAACTAGTTTGTATATATTTGTATATATCTTAATGTAATGGGTAGGACAATATCAGTTGATTGCATACATGGTGCATTTCTTTACAAAAAAATCATTGCTTGTCTTCTCATGCTGAACACTAACTCAGCCTATAAAATAATAAAGATCACACTGTCCTTGGTATATGAGCATTGGCAAGAGTATTCCCATCCCAAACATGACTAGCTGATTCTGTCTGGTTTTCCAACCAGTGTCTCAGCTGCCCTGGGGCATAGCGACTTAGAAGTGTAGAATAATTTGGTTAGGTGTTAGTTGTAGCATTTTGTGTTAAGGTTAAGGGTTAATGGTTCATTTACAGGTTCAGGTTATGGTTGACATTTTGAAAAGTAGGGTGCTTGTTAAGTCTTAAGGCATAATTAGGTTAAATTTTAAGATTAGGGAGAGATATTTTTGTGTTTTAGGGTCTGGTTATGTCTAAAGGTTAGGGTATAGGGACCAAAGTCTTTACTGGAATCTACTACATTAAAAACTAGCAGATAAGTGACTTTTATGTGGAATATAACATGGGTGCAAAAATGGAAAAAAGGGCCTCAGTCATGAAGGGGTTAAGTTCAAAAGCCAAGGAGAATATGTAGAAGAAGGGGTTGCTTGATGTTAAGATTTACTTTAGGGATCAGGGGTGAGTTTAACTGTTAGTGTTACGGTTCCACTTTGAGGGGCCAGGTTACCTTTAAAGATTAAGCGTAAAGAGCTCATTTTATGGATTAAATGTTAGGAATGAAGTTAAAGTACACCTGTGCCCAGATCATGCAGGCTAAAGTATGTTCATATACTCAGCAAGCAGCAAAAGCATTTAAAAACAAGCCATCTCTGATCTCTGTATTGTGGAGTGTTGTGTGTTGTGGATAAGTTTAAATTTAAAAGTACACAACACAGTCATTGAAATCTTAGCTCTTTCCCTAAGGCTGGGTTCACACCTGAGCGTTTTTTATGCTCATTTTTCAGCTTGTTTTTTTCGCGTTTTTGTCGCAGTTTTTCGTTCAGTGAAACACGTGTTTCACTGGCGGTATGATTTTTTTATTTTTTTCCCTTTATTTTCTCTATTTTTTTTAGTTTCACTTTTAAACTTCCCGCCGGCTCCGCCCCCCTGCAACGTGGCAAGGGACGGAACCCGGAAATCAGCAGCCGGCGAAGACACAGCGGGGATCGAAGACAAGGTAAGACTTGTACGCTGTTTTCCTGAGGTGGCTTGGGGTTACCGCTTTGTTAACCCCGATCCACACTCGGGAATACCAATGGAAACGCGCGGCAAAACGCCCCAAAGAAGCTGCTGTACTTCTTTGGGCGTAGGGTGTTTTGTAGCGCGTTCCTACGCACTGTAAAATGCACAGGTGGGAACCACGCCCATAGGCAATCATTGGTTTCCACATGTTGAGCATTTTACAGCGCGTAGGAACGCGCTGTAAAACGCCCAGGTGTGAACCAGGCTTAATACTTTCTGTTTAACCAGAGTCTTGGCAGTCTGCCAGCCAATATAAAAAACCAGCAGATGTTTCTGAGCTGTTCAATGCTTAATGGAAACCTTTCTCTAGAATGCTTTTTTGTGATCATTTGATGATCCATAGTCTGGGCACAGATGTACTTTAAATCTGGACTCCAGCTATAAAGTATTATGCATACAACAATGGTCCAGCATGCAAGTATGCATATGATATACCTGGTAGGGCCATGGATAACCTGTAAAAAACTGTAGTATCTGGAGCTACAGCAGTGCTTTACAGCAATATCCGGGGTTCTGTTTGAACTGAGAAACTTCCACTCTGAAAACATAGGGGATGTCGTGATCGGCACAGCTGCTATTCAGAGACTAGTCTTTATATCATTACATACAAGGCATTTTCTGATTTGATGAAGGGTGGATCATGATTTATACAGCACAGTGGCTTAGTGTTTAACACTTTTGCCTTGCAGCAGATTAAATCCTGGTCAAGACACTATCTGTGCATGAAGTTTAGATGTTCTCCCAGTGTTTGTTATGTCTATGCGCTAAAGGGCAGAAATATGAAACCGTCCAACTCTGGCTAGAGTAGGGCGGTTTCATATTTCTACCCTTTAGCACATAGATACCAATCTTGTGCATGCGCATTGTTGGATTTGTCGCATGCATGAGATTTTCCATATGATTGGTGGACGCCATGCATAAAAAGGCACAGGAAGTTATCCACAGTGTTTGGCGGGAATCCCACGTGCGCTGCAGATAAAGAAACACATCTATGTCAGGTCAGTGAACTACCATCTTCTCACACAATTTTGAGTTGTCAACTACATTTTTTCATATTAATTTTGATAGTGATGGCAACATTGTGTTGTTTGCAGTGGTATTCAACCAATTTATATTAGCTGGCTGTCCGGGAACTCCAGTTTCCTGTCCTGTTAAGGTGAGCTTCAGCTTAATTTACTCTACGGCTAAAAAATAAGTTAACATACAATTTTATTACAACTCCATATTGACGTGAATGTGTTGCCTTTAGATATTGGAGGTGCATTTCTCCAGTTATCTATCCTTTCCCTTTGACTGAGGGTACTTTGTTGAGGCAGCATCTCCCACTGGGTTTTTAACAGAGGATTATTTCCTAAGTGATTATGGGTACAGATATGTTATTGTGATCTCCATGTGTGAATATGTTTTATTAACAATCTGGTATCTGTGAACCATAGATTCTTTCACTCACCTTCCTGATGAAGCGATGACGTGAAACGCGTTGAAGTTGGCATTATTGAACATTGGTGAAATCACTATATAACATCTAGTGGTTAGTACCATATGGGTTTTGTACACATAGATGCAATTAATTAGTCTTGCTCCTCAAGACTCTAATAATCCTCTGCCAATAATAGTAACTTGCTTTTATGAGTGTTCATGGATATTTTAATGTTTTCTATGTCAATAAAAGTTTTGTAAATTCTTTGAAAACTGGCTCAACCAATTCTGTCTTGTGTATCTCTTCCAACAACCTATCAAATTACTACAGCTACGTCTTATATTTATTGTGTCGAGCCACCAATACTGTAATTCTGTCTGCAGGTAAACCTGCATAATAGCTCCCTGTCTTCATTTCACTTAAAAGATAACGGTCAAGATGTTAAATTACTGGGCCATTTATATGTCTTTCACAGAACAAAAACAATGACAAGTAATAATGTTGATGCACAACGGATCTTTCAACCTGACCTTATTAGAATGTCTATGCCATTTATGCAGACATTTTCCCAGTCTCAGCACCAGTTAATTGGGATAACATAAATTTACCTGCATGATTCAGAAGAAAGATTCTGTATTTACAGTAATATCTAACAAAGAAGACCTTTTAAATAACACATTGCATAAATTATTAATGCACAATTAAGACTACATTAGTAATGAAATAACCAAGAGATTAATATCAACTATAACATTTTCATATTGCCTAGAAGTATAAATGAAACCATATTACATCTGGTGATGAGATGAAAATAAATAAAAGCAGATTTGTGGCTTGAGATTCCCCATATATAGTTTACAACTCTTTCTTACAAACTTTCTTACAGACTTTGCCATTAGTTTACACCAGTGGCGTCACTACAGGGGGGCGAGGGGGGGCAATTGCCCCCCCTAGGTTTTCACTTGCCCCCCCGCCAGGGATCGGCAAGGTGTACTTGCAGGGTCCGCCGCGGTCGTACGGAACATCTCCCCCAGATCTGACTGTGGTATCTTATGTGCCCCCCTATATATTGTTCCTAGAGTCGCCACTGGTTTACACCTCATACCTGGTGAATTGCTTTTTCTACAAAGCAATTGTGTTTGCTTAATTTCAAAGCTATATGTTGCAGTAACTGGTTGCAGTGACACACAATGGCCTGTACTGTACATGAGAGTACAAAGTTTTGTTATGGTATGGAATGAGTCATGATATATCTATATTCATTTTTAGTGCAGTATTTCTTGATTAGGGGCTGTTGATCCTGATAGATCTGCCACTGACTCCAAGCTGTAGAGGGACTACAAATCTTAGCAATACATTATACAGTAATGCAGAATACTGCCAACTATAGAGGACTACAAATCCCAGCAATAAATTATACAGCAATGCAGAATAATACCACTAACTATAAAGGATTACAAATACCAGTTAGTAATGCATTAACGAGCAATGCAGACTATCACCAACTATAGAGGACTACAAACCCCAGCAATACATTACACAGAAATGGAGCTCCACCCGCCCCTATGTTAATCCGGCTCTGACTGTAACTCTTAGTTTTAACCTTTACAGTAGCATACTTATCTTCTTCAGGACTAGAAGAAATGGTGCTAAAAGCTATCAGTATTTTAATGAAATCTAATACTGCTGAGATCTAAAAAATACTGAATCGATGTTATATGGAGCTGATCTGAAAAATAGATGCAGCTAGAATTCCAGGGCTTATGAAGCAATACACTTTCGTATGATAGCACAAACTTATCAAGTAAAGCCTAACCACAGCTATTTAGTGTGCACAGCACACATTTCTACATGTGTTTTGGTTCACTTAAAATCATTCATGCAAACCATGTATCAAAATAGTAACCTCCTTCCTTATTTGAAATGAGTATAAATGTAAGGTCGATAGTCAGCTTCTTCAGTTTTTAAAATACAACATTTTGTTTTGTAAGACCATTTCTTTATATATCCAAAGTGAAAAGATTTGGAGAAAGAAGGATAGAATTTTCTGTTCATAAAATATATATATGTTTTTAGGTTTTCTATAGCAAGACAATGATACCTATTTTACTGTCAGCTGGTCATAGCCTAAATGTGAATGTGTCTGATTATATGTGGACTGTTTATGTGATTGCATCCCTTGCATCCCTTCAAGGTAAAATCTATTAAATGATAGTTAAATTGTTCCTGAAGCAAGAGACAACACACAGTTTTCACAACATATTTCTATCTATAATATCATACTTCAAACCGTTCTGAAGATTTGGTTCAGCCCCTTGGCGGTTATTCTCAGTGTGGGAAGTGAGGAGTGAAATGAGACTTTTGAGTTTAGCCAACAGGCAGTAACAGGAGTTTATCTTGTTTTCAAGATACAGTGCAGGATGCCTTCATGCAAGCCGTTTCTGTCTACCAAATCTCTTGCAAAGTATTCAAGTGACGTAATGTATACACCTATTAAAAGTCATGCCCCAAAAATGCAAGTTATGTCTCATCTGCCTGACTACATCACCTAAAGAAAGTGACAAGTGTGTGCATATAATCAAGAGTGCAGGAATATTAGTCCTTTCCAGAAAGCAATTTCTTTTAAAAAAAACATCAACCTCTGAGCATTAATATTTTGCTGTGGTCATGTGATCGCTGATACCTGCAGTTGGGTTCTTTCACTCTGGAAAATGTACGGGGTCTACTGGGGAGGGGTAAAGATGTTAAGAGGCAGTATTGTGCCTGTGGCCAGCAATGCCTCTAGGGTGCCGAACTATGGGCACCAAATTCAGCAATACTACAATATCATGGATGCACTCTTCACAAGAAATAAGGCATTATCACAAGCCCTGGCAGCATCAAAACATAAAAGCATAATACAAGGATACGTTTATATTGATATTGTTGATGATTATGTAAAAAAGGAGGATACATTTGTGGAATAATTATTTATTTTTAGTGGAGTTCAACCCTAAATTGAGCCTGTGGTTTGCTCATGCAGGGCAAAGCATCAGGTTCACTTAAATGTCCACTCTCCAAATGCATATACATATTTAACCTTTTGAGGTCTTTATAGATTTATAATGTCTGCTTTCTGTGCAACATGTGATGACTGGAAACAGATCATTTTCAACCTCTCCTTAATATGCTTGTGGTGCTGGGACAATGATCATGAACCTGGAAGTGCAGAGGTCTGAATACTTTTGGGTTCCATCACTGCAAAGAAAAACGGCAGATGGGTGTTTGTTATTCCCCTCGGTATCTGAAACTGCGCTCCCTACTGAGCAAATAAAGCAGCCCAAGATAATCAGGAGCTGCTCTAGCTGCAACTAATGTACTTTTAAAAATCTTAGACTGCCAGGCACCTGTAAGTGACACATTGGTATCTTCTGGGGTTACAGGGAGGAGATACTGTGGGACACTGTCTCTGTGCCATGTCTGTTTCATGACCAAGGTAGCAAGCTCATAAACACCATATAATAAGGGATGCTCTGACTTATTCAATTGATTGTATACATTTGTCCTTGAGTTATTGAGTCCCGTAAACAACAAAAGTTTTTGGGGTTTTTTTTTTTTTTTAGCAAGAATATGAAAGAGAACATATAAAAATGAGCTGGATGGAAGACTACATAATCACATTCAAAGTTTCATATTTGCCTACCTAAAAAAGTTTTGTTTTTTAGTTCTGACCATAATAAAAAGAACTTCTGACATTCACACATTAGGATGATGAATCCTGAGCACCATTGTAAAGAAAGTTCAGGGTTGCTGACATGATCATTAACTGATAAGGCTGTAAGGCTTATTGACCTGGCATGCTGCAAACAGTCATGTTTGGCCATAAATGTTATGCTAACTACTTTCTAAGAGGGGATATCCTCTAGCTTTACAGAGAACTCTGCTAAATCCCTGCTGTATTCATTGACAGGATATAAAGGGACATCTCCGTAAAGAGACACAGAGAGCAAATATAAAAATAAAATAACTGAAAGGCTAATAGCTTTATCCTATTCTATTACAAACAAAATTTAAAAAAGTTTTGACTTACATACATTTAGTAAGTAAAAATAGATGAGAGTAATGGATACAACCTACAGTATGTTTCTACTAACAGGGTACATACATTTCAACCTAACATTACTAGTACAAGGTGTCTGCTACTATCTATTTGAGAAAAGTCTCTCATGTGACCTATATTAGATTATATCCCATTGCAATAGAAACCTTAACTTCTCAAATGCCCTGTACAACTGTGGTGCTGAGACCCACCCATCTGACAGACCCCATGTATTTGCCAGCAAGGAATTCCAATTGGATTCACCAATATAGTAACACAGCGGAGCTTATCATGAAACAATAGCCGCTGCTCCACTATCTATCCTGCTTACATAAAGTGCATTTCCAACTATGCAGCCAAGTTTGAGAGTCCACCACCATATGTGTATGTGTTCCCATTCACACAGCAAAACATATTTTTTACCTATGTATTTGTTTCTTTGGAGCAGGTTCATACATAGGATACATCTATTTAAAATGTTAATTAAATCTGGCAGCACGGTACAGACAAGGTTATTTATGGAAAATACAATTCCCCATCCTCCTGAAAGGCCTACATCCATTATGAGCACCTTTCAGACCAACAGGGAAAAAAGTGTTTCTTCTATTGTATTCCAATGTCAGATTGGAGATCAACCATGTTAGGGCAAGCTTTGCCTTGATTGGCAAGCAAAAGAGTAGGTCCAGGGATGGAGCCTCTTTGTCCTACACAACCTGAATGCGGAGCTGCAATAGCCTCCAGTGAAATTGTACGTATGGAATTCCCTTTGATGTTGGCCACTATCAAGCCCAGTGCTTTCTTGCAAAAGCAAATGATATGGCGACTCTGGGACTGCAAGGTTTAAACATTAGAGTGGAGAGTTAGGATCTTTTCCGGGGGAAGGAAGACCCTGGATAGGGCCAAGTCCAAGACCAGGCCCAAGTACTCCAAGTGATGGGAAGGTTCCAGCAATGACTTCTAAGGGTTCAGCACCCATCCACAGCCCTGACACTGAAGAAGAGCTAACACAGGAGCCAGCACCTTGCTGTAGAATAGTGAGCAGGCTGAATGGAAGGTCAAAAATGGGTAAAGAGGAGAATGAACAAAGCATAGGACTAGCACAGACAGCATCCTCAGAAGAGACTAAATCCTCCTCAGAACCGCTGTTAGCAGGTGAGGCCCCAGAGCTTAACATTTATGCCTCCCTGCGCCTATGATACGCCATTGCCTGAGGGTAAGAGACCCTAGTACTGGCAATAGGGAAGGAGGAGGATACCTACTGAGCCAACATTGTAGGCAGCACCAGTAACCCAGTGCAATGGTTACAGAGATCTGGGGGTTGATTTACTAACCTTATAAACACACCACGAATATGTATACACCTCTGTAGTGTGTTCCCTCCCAGCATGATCTATGGGTGGAATCTAAACACCTTTGTAGTGTGTACACACCCAGCAGGTGTGTTGTGCAAAGCCCTGCATGATTTACAAGGTGATGTTGTGTAAATTAGCCCTACATTGTGTTGCTTGCGTTGGTGAATGCAGGAATGTAAATGCATGAGCTAACCATTTTTGTCTAAACTGTGAAGCAGCATTATATATGCATCATGTGCATGATTTTTCCATATATGGCATTAGTGGAAATATGCTTTTAGAGACTTTTTGGTTGATAAATACGTTTTGCTGTGTGAAAATCACACGCACCTGGTGCGTGCGTGTGTTTAGGTTAGTAAATCACCCCCCTGGACTCCTTTGCAGTGCAGATATTTTTATTCTGATAATAGGCCCTACATTTACTCTAAGCTGTATACCCTATATGCTACATTCTAAACTGCATGCCATTTTCAGCATGTACATACTTCCACCATCAGTTTGTTATGTCTAGGCTAAGCAATATTCAATACAAGAGCCAGGTTCAGACAAGATTATTTTTTGAATCTATAAAAAGGAAACAACAACAGGGAATCCAACAACCGAGTGTGGTTGCTTTACTAATGGCAAATTGGCTTTTCACCGTGCATAGGAATTTACACTTTGCAAGGGAATTTTACCTTAGCTTAGTGAATGAGGTGATGCTGACTTCCATCATCCAATCGAGTGCAAGTAAAAATACTTTTTTTCCTTAAATGGGATTAGGTGTTCTTTGGGAATTGTCATCACATTCACTAGGCTAAGCGAAAATTCCCTTCAAAAGTCAAAATTATCCTGCAAAGTGAACAGCCTATTTGCCTTTAGTAACTCATCCCAAAGTGTCTGAAAGAAAAAATGTGTGGTCTGTGTCAATCAAACAGCTGTTTACCCTTTATTATTTTGCCCTTGAAACATGAAAGTGAATAAGTGGCTTCTATGGACAATACATAGTCAATTTTCTGAAACGTTCATTTGTGAAGTTGGGTTGAAAATACTTACAAAAATAAGAGTAATACAGAATATTTCTCACATATTCTGTAAAAGAAGTAGATCTCGTAATCTGACAGAAATGTTCTACTAGCCATGAGAGGACTGCAAGATGTGAGCCTGACAGGCACAGCGGGAAATCTCAGGGTGATCCTGTCATGTAGTGCTGGCAGAAGATTGCCAGAATATCACACCAGGGGTGTCAGCTAAAGTGCATTGCTACAGAAACAACGGAGCTCTCATGCAGAGGTGAAACAGTACATGTCACAAAAAATGAAAGTATCATATACTAAATGTGTCTACTTTCAACACACACAGGGACCATGGGGGAAAAAAGTAGCCACCCTCCAGAAGGAAGGACAGTGTCAGCACCAATTCAGAGATGATTTGAGGATCTACAGCTGAGTGATACACAAATAAGATACATTTTTGTTAATAGTTAAGGTAGCTGAAGGCATTTTTAAGATATAGCTCCTGAGTTTAGTGTCACTTTAACTGCTTCCCGTCCAGCAGCCATACATAAACGATCGGATGAGAGCCTTCTAAATGTGGGTGGGTATTTTAAAACGTCCTTCCTCGCCCCCACTCGTGTGCATCGTCCAGCGCACGCATGAGTGGGAAAGTGTGAGTGACACACAAATAAGATACATTCATGCTAATAGTTAAATCCTGAGTTTATTGTCACTTTAAGAAAGTCCATTCATTTTATACGGGCTGTCAACATGCTATAGCACATGAAGAAAACAAACCTACACTATTTTTGCCAATGCTGCCACACCACAACGCACAGTAGTGGACATTTATTAATTTTGTCGCGCAGCAAGACATTGCTAAACAACAGCAGTGAAACAAACAAATTTTGAGATAGATATATTATAATATACAACTGATATGAGCTGCTGAAAGTAGCAAACCAACAAAATAAAACCTCACCCTAACCAATCCTTATTGTCCACCTGGAGTAAAAAAAAACCTCTTATATGTATTGCTTAATCTGTTTAAGACATGTGCAAATCTTTTTCAGTTTGCTACCCATGATTTCAGGTGCATGGGGGTCACAAATACAAAGATAAACGGTTGCAACAAATTTGCTAAATGAGAAGCAGTCTGATTTGCATCTAACTGAATCTCTAATTTAATCTAACTGAATCTCTAATTTCTAATCTCTAATTTGCCAGAGTATTCACATATGTGCGTTGAGGTGTGCTATAGTGCAGGTGCAGTTTTGTTTACAACATAAGGGTTAGGGGCAATTCATACAAACATGTACCTGTGTTTTGTTGTTTTAATGACCAATAAATAAAAGGGGACAGCAAGAGGGAGCAGGAGAGCTTGCAAAATGGGGAAAAAAAGCACAAGTGGAGCAACGGTTGGAGAGTGAATCTTTTTGTAGCAATGTGAACAAGCTGCTGTTTTTGAATTTTGCATTAGAGACCTGGAGAAAAAAGTTGCAACACTGTAGGAAACTAACAACCTTGAGCGAAGTTACCTGCTTAATGAGCAGGCAGTTAATGGGATAGATATAGGCTGATATAGGTATAGGTAGTTGGAGGGAGATTCATGATTACCAGGTAGGGAGATGGGTTAGCTCAGCTAAAAGGGGTGGTTGAGAAAACCAGAAGATGAAGAACACTCCTCTGTTTGAGCATCCAAATAACTTTTGTAATTTTAAAAAATATGTGAAGGTGGCAAACCCAGTAGTTGCAGCCCTGGAGGTCTTTGCTTTCCTTAACAGCAGCCTATCTAACCGTGATGAGTTGAGACAACCCAGACAATATGTGGTAACAGGGAATATCATCATCAGAATGATGACTATAATTATTTGTCTCCAGGATCACCTGAATCGAATGGGTGTTGTCTTCCTAGTGCCAGAGTTCAGCTTGTGGAGGGACTGGGAATCACATTAAGGTAGAATATATAGAAGGCTGAGATAACTAATAAATCAATTTAGAGAACTAAGCGCCAAGTTGAAGGAAAGGATCTCTGAGCTGATATTCTATGAAATATTGCCTGTGTTAAGATGAAATATTAACTGAGCTGAATGTATTCTCCCTTGAGAAGGTGAAATTAACCACTTCAAGACCAGATGTTTAGACCCCCTTCCTGGCCAGGCCATTTTTCAGTGTTCAGCGCTGCAGTACTTTGACTGACGTTTATTCCGTCATGCAACGCTGTACTGAAATGAATTTTATGCCATTTTTTAGGGACAGATAGAGCTTTTTTTTTGGTGGTATTTAATTACCACTGGGGTTTTTATTTTTTACTATATTAAGGAAAAATTATTGAAATTTTTGGGGAAAAAAACTTTTCCCCCCCATTATGTTAGGAAACAATGATTATTACCCATATTTTTGGTAAAATATAAAAGACGGGGTCACGTCGGGTAAATAGACACCAAACATGTCATGCTTTAAAATTGCGCGCACCCGCGGAATCGCAAAAAATTACCATACCCAAAATTGACCATTGTAGATGCTTTAAAAGCTTTTACAGCTCATCAGTTTAGAGTTATCAGTGATTGATGGCACTAGAACTATTGTTCTCATTCCGACGTTCGTGACGATATGTAACATGTGCGGCGTAATGGGCGAAATCGTTGTTTTCGCACGTATGCGCACCCGACGCCTGTTTGCATGTGTGTATGTATGGGGGGGACTTTAAAAAAAAATAATAATGTAATTCTTTTTTATTTGTAACTTTACATTTTTGGGGGGAAACCGTAAAAAAAATGTTCCTATTTTTTTTCACTTAACTTTATTGCTATCACATAGGGGGGTTAGAAAACAACCCCTGTGTGATAGCATATGGAGGTGACAGGTTCTCTTTATTGACTGGTCTTATCTCATCAGAAGGATGCCTGCCGCTGCTCTGCTCGGGTCTTCATATTTTGCTAACTGTTACGTCAATCCTTCTACCTGCTACTGTTCATTGTATGTTTGCGAAAATTAGGAATGTGCTGATACTGATACCGGTATTTGTGATGATACTGATACCGGTATTGGTGCCAATACTGGGCATTTTCAAGAGTACTTGTTCTCATGAAAATGCGCTGATACAAAGCACCGATATCGGCGCTTTAAATGTTTTAACCGCATACGGCACTGTAAACGGGAGCCAGGCTTCACAGGTAGCCTGCCAAGGTTCCCAGTAAGGTCCTTGCAGCCTTCCTATGAACTAATGCACCTGATTACAGTGCTGGCCAAAAGCCAGCTCCACACCTCCTGCACCCGCTGAGACCGAGTGGAGTATAGAGCCACACAGCCCAATATTTACCCTCACACAGCCCAGCATACAGCCACACAGCCCACAAATAGCCCCATACAGCCCAGCATAGAGCCCAGACAGCCCAGCATAGAGCCACATAGGCCACCATTAACCCCACGCAGCCCAGCATAGACCCCACACAACCACCTGAGAGCCGCACAACCCACCATTAACCCCACACAGCCCAGCATAGACCAAGCAGAGCCCACCATAGACCCCGCGCAGCCCACCATAGACCTCGTGCAGCTCACCATAGACCCCACAAAGCCCACTTGAGAGTCAGCACAGCCCATCATAGACCCTGTGTAGCCACCTGAGAATCCACACAGCCTGCCATAGAACATGCACAGCCACCTGAGAGTCTGCACAGCCCACCACACAGCCCTCCTGATACCCCACACAGCCATCTGAGATTCTCTGCTGGAGACATCAGGCTGGTACCCGGGAGCAGCACAGAGTATGTAGCTTTATATTATTTTGCATTGATTTATAATGCATTGCTGGGATTTGTAGTCCTCTATAGCTAGTGGTATTCTGCATTGCTCTATAATGTATCACTAGGACTTGTAGTCCTCTATAGCTGGTGGTATTCTGCCTTGCTGTATAATGTATTGTTGAGATTTGTTGTGCCTCTACAGCTTAGAGTGAGTGGCAGAACTACCAGGGGCACAGCGTTTGCAGCTGGGACCGAGCCCTGGCACTTCACCACTGTCCTAAACTCATTAGTCTGTATTGTTTTAGAAAAACGTTCACATGACAATAAAAAAAAAGTATTGGTAATTTGTAACGGCGAGAACTTGAGGAAAAGTATCAGTACTTATACTCAGTCTGGAAAAAATGGTATCAGAGCATCCCAAGTGAAAATCAATAAAAACTTTGTGGAAGAAAGTGCCATAAAGTACGTGCAAAATACAACACAAGAAAAAATTCCAAAATATAGGTGATATACAAGAAAGATAATGTATAGTAATTACACATTATTACACAGTATACACAAGATACACATTCATATCACTGCTAAAGAGTTTAGTGGAATATGAACATGTACATTTCACACTGATATTATACTACACTCTGGCTTATATAGTACGTGTTAGTCAGCTTTACTTTACTTTTACATTTTTTATTAAAAATAAAGAACCAGCTGAAAATATCTTTTAAAGAAAAAACTGCCGAAACGTGCATCTGTAAGAATTTAAATCTTCATCCTTAAGATCTTATAATACGTTCTAAAAGGTTTTCAAGTGACTTTCAGGACTCACCTCAAGCAGATAGGCCTGACACTACTACTCTGCAGGGAGATAATGCAACTAAACAAAAATCAAGCAACCCCTAAACGGTAAATATGATTACGAGTGTGACAGCTGAATCTACTGTAATTTCCATAATGGAAGATTGGACCTGCAGTCAGTGCATCTGATTTTTCAATCACCTCGCTAAAATATTAAAGCATCAGCCCAGACAAAACTGAATTTAGTTTTTGGTAGATGTTAGGCAGCTGAACTATCTGCATACTTATTTTATTTCTCAGTAACTCCAGTTATGAGATCTTACTCAAGTGTAGTTCTCATATGTGCTCCCCTTTCTCACTCTTCATGTTGTACAATAAATCCAGTAGTGTGAATGAAGCTTTCCCATAAAGGCTACTGCCTGCAAAGAGAATGGAGCACTAAGATACAGAGATTTTATCACTGGAGGTAACTTTGGCTTAGAATTGAAAGGAATGACCCCATTGCTCACAGTATTCAGTGTTAGGTGGAAATGTTCTTTAAATAACATACACTACAGGGAACAGCATTTTAGAGATATACATTTCTTTTGGGAGCTTCATAGAGCAGGTTAAATATAAATAGCACCATGCTTTTTTACTCTTTACAGAAAATATTTACACATCAATTATTCAACACCATATAAAATGACAGAAGGTTTTATTGGCAGTGTCAGCGATGAGTGTGATATTAATGAGAAAGGTAGAAGAAGGAAAGAGTGAATCAACAAAAATATGCATCAGATTAATCTTTCCTAAATTGACTGCCACCTGCACTGACCCGTTCATTGCTAGAAAGGGCAGCAACACTGTGTAAACTCTGACATTGTAATGAGTTACATCTTGTGGAAGAATGAGAAAATAGACATACAAATCGTATGATGTGTAACATAGTTCCTGGAAAAATTTTACTTAAACTAAAGTCTCAGCACTCATGACAAAACTAATAGAAAATTTAGACTCATAAATGATTGGCAGCTATTGTGATATAAAATACTAAATTTTTCATGAGGTCTCAATCATCAAGATTACAAAATGAATGACTTTCATTAATTTGCAGTGCTTGAGGTCTGTATGATTTTCTGGAGATAAGCAAATGGACCCCTATAGTCTCTTAGACAGAAACATTTAACACTAACTTGTTTTGACTGCTCAAAACAGAACTCCAGACATGCAGCAAAAACTTTGCAATACACAAATGTGAACCCTTTTACCTGCCAATGAATTTAAAATTCACAATGACACACTTCACAGTCTGAAAGATGACTCCAGCCATACAGAAAGACTGCCCCATATAGAGGGACTGTCATGGACAGCCCTAAAGAGAGTGTTTCAGATAATTCAAAGGAAGCCTATCATGCATATGTTGTTTTGTGTCAGTGGACCATTACTAACTAAATGTAACAAGAGTGCACAGGAGTACATGAGAAAGCATTCAAGAGTACTTGAATTAAGAAGGAAGGTGTACTTCCACTATAGAGAACGATATAAATGAATGATGTTCTGAAAAATATTGTTTGAACTTAACCAGTGCGTTTGTTTATTTGTATCGCTCTGAGAGAAGAACTTGGACGCTTTAAATGGCAACATTGTCTCTTTTTGTGGAGGTAAATTATTCTCAGTAAAAGTGTTACATACAGTAGATGGAACCTATACCTCCTGTCATATAATGAGACACTGCAGCCAGTCAGTTTACTAAGAATTAGTAGCCAGCCAAGATTATACAAATGTGTGTATAGGGGATGTGTATGAGTAGGACGTGTATGTGTATGTGTATGAGTAGGACAACGTTGTCAATTATTTTAAATGTTGTTTTGGGTCGTGGTGCAATAAATATTTTTACATAAATAAAGCAAATTTTTTAAAGCTATATGTGCCTCTGTCTGTGAAGGTTTACATTCATCCAGGTCATAGTATATCTGTAAAAAAAAAGTCAAGGCAACTAGACTTGCTGTATTTTTCTTGAAGACGTTTCACTAGACAGCTGAGAAAGCAGGTTGGATGTTCAGAACGTCCAGTTGCCTTGACTTATTTTTTACAGATATATATGTGGCTCTGGTCTCAAGTAACTTCTTCAGCTTGTGCACTTTTTATGCACAGGCAATTTTTTGGTTCATGGGCTAGACATGTAACCCAAAACACAAACAAATGGTGTTTCGTATCGATTCGGATCAGAAATTCAATTTGGTTTGTTCGAATTTTGACTGTGCCTGTAATGCAACCCCCAACAGCCCATAAAAAATCTGATTGGCCGGAGAACAGTCACATATCTGATTTAGTTTTGTCTTGAACGAAACTCAGATACAAGTTTTCGTTAAAGGAACATTCAGATTAGTTCGCATTTCCATGGGTTCTAACTTGGTAATTTGGATGCATTCAAATGTCCGAATTTCATTAAATTTGTACGAATATCCATTTAGAACGAAACAAAATTTGCATGTTTAGTCTGGGCACAGATGCACTCTTACCCCTTGGTGCTGGTTCCCGCTGGCCCTTTAATGAGTTCTGATGTGATATTTAGTGAAAGGGGGTAAAGGTCCACTTTAAGGTGAAATCACATGCTCCTTCTAGGTAGTAGGAAACACGTCAAATACTCTACCTATTAAAAACCTGAAAGCAATGTCAATCACATTTACCCTTTCCCAGAAGACATGTACTAAATGTCCCTTACATTTTACCGCTGCGGAACTACCAGGGTTGCAGCAGTTGCATGTGCGACTGGGCCCTGGTGTTCCACCACTTGGGGGTGCCCAGAAAGGCAAAAGAGGGCCCAGCGCCAACATTACAGAAGAAACAGACGTGACCTGATGGGGAGACAGGTCCACTTGACTGACAGACTGAGCCGCTAGAGACATTTTAACATAATACGTGGCTCAGATCGCTCAGAGTGAGAGAAGGGAGAGAAGGGTGTGGACAGCCCGCGTTGTGGTAGTGGTGTGGAGTGAGTTGCACGATATACTGGGCAGGGTTTTCTGAGGTTGTGGACATGTCCTAGGCTGCAATCACTAGTAGTACTCACTTGCCTGCATGTCGGGAAATTTGAATAGTGAGAGTGGCTGTGTCTACAGGTTGGTGAGGATGAAGTAATGGTAGAATTACCGGTATGGTGCTTCTACGGTTCTCTCATAATTGTTGCATCACTCTGTGGACATCAGACATGCTCGGGTTGGTGGCTGCACTGCTGGAGGGTGGTTATCTGTCATCTCCATCTTACAGTAAATGCATACAAAATTATACTATGGGCTTTCTTTCTGGAGACAACTGGGTCCCCCTCTTGTATTCCATACGTCGTCTACATGTTTTTCATGAAAATCAATTTGTTTCCTTGACTTATAAACCATTTCCAAAGATTAAAGTGCACCTGTACCCAGACTATATGCATTAAAGTATTTGCATATTCTTAACAAGCATTAAGCAAGCTTTAATACAAGCCATCTGTAAAGTAATCCGCCCTCAAAGATCCTCAGAGATCACAACAAAGAGCCAGCGGAAACCAATACCAAGGGTTAAACTCAGGTTTCAGTCAGTATTTAACAGCTATATGTTTGTTAGAGGGTTGACAGGCTGCCAATGGAAAGCTTTTGGAAAAGACCTAAGATTTTAGTGCTTCTATTTTGAACTTTTGAATTTACCCTTTATCTGAGTCGTGTTAGTTAACATGAAACTACTTCTAATTGGTGATCTTAAAATCCAGTTCTAGCTTTCTTGTTTTCAGATTAGATAGACTAAAACTTTTTTAAACAGTTGCACTCATTTAAAAAAAATTAAGCTACAACTGGCTTTAAACATGTACAATAAAGCCCTTTAGAGGTGACACCAGGTATGTGTTACGGCTGATCATTTTGGAAGCAACAGCAAAGCTGATAAAATCTTGAACAAGAAATCCTTTTTCCCATTTTGCAGGATATATGTTCTTCTAGCGCGTACACAATTTCTCAGTTTGTACAGCCTGTAGGTAAATTAATAATTCAGCTATTTGCCTGCCATCATCAGAAGAGCTTGAAACAAGGTCACAAGATACATATGAAAACTTGACAGTCTTGTAAATCTATATTTTTCACATCATATACTGTAAAGCATTTAATAACTTAATTTACTTTCCTTTAAAGTGTTGCTAAACTCAGGAGATGTTAAAAATAAATTCAAGTACCTTAACTATTAACAACAATGAAGCTTATTTGTGCATCACTCAGCTGTTGATCCTCAAATCATCTCTGAGCTGACACTATCCACCATTCTGGAGGGTGGCTACTTTTGTTCCTCATAGTCCCTGTGTGTGTTGTAAAGTAGCAACCGCTCCAACCTCGCTCCTGTGACTATAATTTCAATACAAATTAGTAAACTATTTTAGTCCATAACAAGAGTGATCTTGGAGTGGTGGCTACTTTACAATGTTGAAAATGCAACAGCATATTACTAAAATTCTAATGTTAAATGTATTTTAAGCTGCATGCTTATCTATGATACAATGGACGCTGTTTTTTCTAGACGCGTGCACGCGGATACAGACGAACCTGCATATCACGAAATTCAGTTGATTCAGTTTATTCCGTGCACATTCTAGTTTTTTCTAACTATATGTTTTGCCCACAAAGCTGTATTCACATTTAATGCCCTTCTAAGCAAGTAAAGCATTCCTCAAGATCTCAGCGCTTCATCTAAACACGTAACCAACATACAATAAACAAAGGGACCATGGGGAACAAAAGTAGCCACCCTCTGGGAGGAAGGACTGTGTCAGCACCAATTCAGAAATGATTTGAGGATCTACAGCTGAGTGATACACAAATAAGATACATTTTTGTTAATAGTTAAGGTACTTGAATGCATTTTTAAGATATAGCTCCTGAGTTAAGTGTCACTTTAACTGCTTCCCGTCCAGCAGCCATACATAAACGATCGGATGAGAGCCTTCTAAATGTGGGTGGGTATTTTAAAACGGCCTTCCTTGCCCCCACTTGTGTGCATCGTCCAGCGCACGCATGAGTGGGAAAACTGCTCAAATTTCAAACAGCCAGCGATGGCTATTTAAATACAAGTGTTTCGGTGGATGTAGAGCCGCCTGGTCACTTGTATTTTGCATGTAGGTGTGCGACCCCCCCCCCCTGTGCCGCCAATCCCGAGCTCCGCTGTACCCGGTGTGGGCCCAGGACACAGCGGCTCTGTGACCAGAGATCAGAAGGAGATCAGTACACAAACTCCCTCTGATCTTCTCCCCAGTCTCTGAATGCAGGAAGCTATGTATTTTCAGCTGTCATTCCTGGCTATAGAAGCCGGAGAGAAGCTGGTGAAGCAGATCTGTGCTTCATCAGCATCTTTGGGTGTCCCTAGGTGACATTAGAGGTATTAAAGACCCCTGTTGTCTCCATAAAGAGGACCTGTCACTGTAAATTGGCTATCACATAGGGGGCTTGTTAACCCCTTTGTGATAGCAATAACGTTGAGTGTAAAAAAAGTTTAAAAAAATGAAAGTATCATAAAAAAAATGAAAGTCACGAATAAAAAAAATTAAAGAAGAAAAAATATTTAAATCACGATTGTGCCCATTGCTCCGCACTCCGAACATCGGAGTGAGAGCAATAATTCTAGGGCCATCAATCACTGTTAACACTAATCTGATCTGAGTAGTAAAAGCTTTTAAAGCGTCACCTATGGCCAATTTAGGGTATGGTAGTTCTTTGTGATTTCACGGGCGCGCGCAATTTAAAGGCTTGACATGTTTGGTGTCTATTTACCAAACATGACCCCATCTTTTATATTTTTCTCAAAAATTTGGGTAATCATAAATGTTTCATAATATAACGTAGGCAAAACAGTTTTTTCCCCACAATTTTCGGTACTTTTTAGTTATATAGTAAAAATTAAATACCCCAGTGGTGATTTAATACCACCAAAAGAAAGCTCTATCTATCCCCCAAAAATTTTATAAAATTAATTTCAGTACAGTGTTGCATGACAGAATAAATGTCAATCAAAGTACCACAGTGCTGAATACTGGAAAATGGTCTAGACAGGAAGGTTTAAAATGGCCTGGACAGAAAGGTTTAATACCCTGGTCTTCAAGTGGTTAATGCAGTTTACGCTATGGGATAGGAGCACCATGAGAGCAAGAGCAGCCAAAGTGAAGCAGATGTTTACTCAACCTTATGCAGTCAGCAGCTTACCAGAGAGTGAAGCAAGCAATAATAAGGATAAATGCCTTGACATTATAATGTAAATAATGATAATTCCCATATTTCTGCCCTTAGTGGTGCATTTAATGCTGAACCTCAGGCAGACAGCTATATACTGTATACCATAATAAATACTGTACATAAATTGTTTTACCTGCAAAGCAATTTGCAATTCTGTCCATGAAGAGTTGAAATACTCATATTAGACCCCAGATCCAGGTTAACAAGTGAGTACTGGTCTGGGAGGCAAGGCCAAAATATTTAGGTTGGCTGGTGGTCTAGAGCTGAAATACCCCCTAAATTCAAACCTCACACCCATACCCGAAATTGCTCTTTTGGCGATTTATGTGGGTTTGCGTAAGAAACATAAATACAGAAACATGAATTACATTATTCATATGGAGGAGATTCTGGCCATTGCTGCCAGAGATCAGCATATGATCATCAGATAAGTATGAGGCTTTTTCTGGGCAGTATAGATACACATTTCTACCTCTGACACTCTTAGAAATAAATTATGAGACATTTTGACTCCTGCTCATCCTGCTATGTTTGTGTAACAATTCACTCGTGACTTCATTCATTCCTCCTACCCCTTTAGGGCTCCCAGGTGCTTTTCTTGTTTCTTTCCTTTCTCTTTTCTTTCCTCTATACTTTTCTGAGCTGTCTTTTATCTGATTTTCAATGCCATTTATTCTTCTTGCCTTTCTCTTTGTATTCTTTTGTCATTCTATGTCCCTCAGGATGAAGATTGATAGATAGCCATGCTTTTCAACGCTTTTTTGTACCACTATTTGATGTAGTCTAACCTAACTACCGGATGGTTATTTCTGTTAGCAGTGGATCTGTTTGCTATATGTCCTATTTACTTGACATTTGATGGGACCTTACCCTTGAGACTTAGGTCTTTTATTCCTGTCTTAGTTTTGTTTTGTTTTTTCTTATGCTTTGTACTGTTTGCTTTCCTCAATAAACAAACCTCATTAACAGCAGGACCTGCAGTGAGGCGCTGGAATTTTAAGGCACTTACATGTTAACCATTACCAACAAATAGTCAGCTCATACCCTTTGCTACAACAATCATTCACTGTCTTAGAACAACAGTGTAACGATGCCCTCCACTACCCAGGTCTTACATCAAAAATATACACTATGCTACTAGACCATTCCAAAAACACGCCACCCACCTATCAGAAAAAATGTGAATCAGATATAGGCACACCTAGACAGGGCTCTAATCAAGCTCACTACATGGGCATTAGCACAAAATGCTCCTGCTGTTGAGATGAATAATAAAGGACTCACACCCTGGTACATGGTCCCAAGTTTCCTAGTTAGCTTCATAATTACTCTTTAGCTTGTTTCTGAGGTTGCATAGAAGCAGGGACATTTCTTCATACATGGTGGACATGCCCTATTGCACCTAGATTCTAGACCAAAGTGTATCCACTGGCGGAACTACCAGGGTTGCAGCAGATGCGACTGGGCCTTGGCGTTCGGCCACCCGGGGGGGGCCTTGCATGGTTTCTCCTAGTACATTCTGCACTGACTGGATTTCTAAGCTGACTTCGTGACAGTAAGGAGCTCCACTGTGTCCTGCAATGGGGGAGGATGGGAAGTGATGACAGTACGAAGTGTGATGGAATCGCAGACAGTCATGTGTGACATATGTAACACAGCCAGGAAAATGTGTGTATTGTAGAGCCTCCAACCGGAGCTACGAGTGGAGAGTCGGCTGACAAGACGTATCAAGTAATTGGTAGTCACTGTGTGACAGAGCCAGGCAGGTACGCGGTGTGCTGGCTTCAGTGTGCAGCTGAGTTCAGTCAGGGATTGCAGCCAGCGGGAGCCGCAGTGGGACGGAAGGCAGCAGGTAATGTTTCTGTGATGACAGGACAAGGCAGGGAGTGATAGTGGTGTGGTGTTCTATACTCAATGACTGGCAGGACTGGGGAGGGAGAAATAATGGTGGGTGCTGTGTTCCATGTGTGATAGGACCAGGAAGAGAGAAATTATAGTGGGTGCTGTTCTCCATGACTGACAAAACTGGACAAAGAGAAGTGGTGGTGGGTGCTGTGTTTAATGACAGCACTGGCGGGACTACCAAGACTTCAGCGGTCGCATGTGCAACCGGGCCCTGGCGTCCCGCTACCTGGTAGGACCCCAGAAAGAAAGAAGAGGGCCCGGCCCTGGTAACTGCCGAGGTGGGGGGGCTTTCATGCTTTCTTGCACCGTGGCTCCGAGGTTTCTAGTTACACCTCTCAGTGTATCAAATAGCACTTGAGGGCAAGGACTGATGTGAATGTGCACTGTGTAAAGCACTGAGTAAATTGTCGGTGCTATATAAATACCTGTAATAAATCATAAATAAATATGTACTCTATGGCTACCATATATAGCTCTACTAGACTGACAAACATTGATACATATACATTCAAGTTTCTTAATCATGTGTTTACTGTCACCAAAGAAACTATTGCCAAATCATGGGAAAGCTAAACCCTTAGAATTTCCATAGTAAAGGCAAAATTGTCTCAAATGGTTTTTTCTTCATGGTTGTTGAAAAAAAAAAATCTTACAGCCAAATTAGTTGATGAAATGGCTTATATAAAACAATTTGGGAGCCTTAGGTATTACATTCCTCTTGATAGGTGTCTCCTAACATTCTAAACCAACCAAAAATCCCTGTACTTTTTGTTAAAACAAATAAAGATATTGAACAAGAAAAGAACTGATATGACCATTTAAGGGGATGGTATCAGGCTTACCTGATAGTTTTACGAATCATATCTTCATCTGTGATCCCATAGTATGTTAGCGTTTCATTCCATGTGGGGTTAAGCGTATTCCTTAAGGTCTTTGTTCGTAATTTGTTTGCCTAGAACAAGACCACAGGGGTTCTGTTACAAAATGAAGCTCAGTATTATTTTCCTTTTCATTTGATAGCCATCTATCCTGTTTTTAAATTGATACTATAAGCCTCTTGTATTGTACAACTTCCACGATTTTTGTAGCTGCATGTTCCACACTTGCAACATAGAACATATACAATATATAATCATCAATTCCATTTACTAAAAAAATTAAACATTCATTATATTTGTACAGATAAAACAGATATGATCAATGGCAAAGCTGATGGAACCTTAAACCTAGGCATCTACTGCGTTTTCACAAATTAGGCCTAAATTTGAACACTTACTGAACCTGAGATTGCATTGTATGTATTACATAAGTAAAACAGCAGGATGTATATGCCAGGTGTCATATTGCTAATGAGACATTCAACTATAATCTTTTAATTGCCAGTCTTTTAAAGCATATATTGATTAATTTTCACATTTACATAAAATATACACTTATTTAATACACAGTGTTACATTATTTCTCTTTCATAGCTGAAAAGCAGCAAGTAATATAATGAAACTTTCAGTGCATCTCAGTGTGTTTAATTAAACCTGACACCATTCCTCAGACACTAGGACATTAATGACATTTTACTCTGTCTGAACTTTGTCAAGAAGTTCAGTAAAAATAATATCATCCCACTTCCTTACTGTAAGATGT
>NW_017306754.1:574115-596817 GCF_000935625.1 Nanorana parkeri | reverse complement strand
GTGGGATACTTGATTGTAAAATGACATATAGTCATAGTAATTCATATAGTTTCCACATAAATGTATTTTGCACATTGTGGGAATGTTTTATAAATCTTCCACGCAGCCATACGCTGGGTGAATGCTGTTCACGTGGCTCCATCTGGTAGTGGGAATGCTGTGAGAAAGGCATCCTCCCAGCGTATGGCTGGGCGGTTGATCTATACATCATCCACTATGTGTATGTTGGCCTTTTTTCTATTTGTAATCTGATGGCTGGTTATTGTAGTTAAGAGTTACTATGTTTACTAAAATATATATTGGTTGATTAAAGATAAGCTAAGAATAAATTAATTTTTCTAACTTTCTCCTATTGTGTATAAAATGCATGCACTAGAGTTTAGGTGTGTGTGTTACAAAAAGAGCAATAGCTGTACCGCATAAAAAAAGAGGTTGGTGCTGGAAGGCTGACCAAACGTTACCTGGCTGAGCTGGTATTTCAGGAATATATAATAATGTTGCTCTACTACAACAGCCCATGGCACAATACCATTCAGCAGCAAAAGCATTAGAGAAAGTAAAAAGACTGAAATACAAAATCCTACATTAATTCTGAAATTAACACCATTAAAGCACAACAGGTAAACAACTTTTTCAATATGATTCACTGAAAATGTTAATTAGCCCTAGGAAAATCATGCTTCATAATGTGTTTTTTAGTCACATCTAAAACTGAACTCTGACAAAATAATTCTTAGTTTTGAAGAGAACTGTAAAACAGGATTCTGTATATAACTTTAGTACAAAAATATAATTTGACTTTTAGTTTGTTCATGTTTTCTCTCCCTGCATTGTGCACATACTGTAGACTTTTTATAGTAACATGCTATGAACAAGTTAACAATTTTACTGTGGTTATTACAATGGAACATGAAAATTCACTGTGCATTGGCACAGCTTCTTGTAGTCCAACCCTGGAGCTTGCATGAAAAGTTGACAACACTACATCTTAAATGAGTAAACATCACCCAAGTGCTTGTGGATACAGCTTGCTGGT
Organism: Nanorana parkeri; assembly: GCF_000935625.1. Classification (NCBI taxonomy): domain Eukaryota; kingdom Metazoa; phylum Chordata; class Amphibia; order Anura; family Dicroglossidae; genus Nanorana; species Nanorana parkeri. The sequence continues at coordinate 595,781 of NW_017306754.1, read as the reverse complement.
AGGATTATCAAATAACATATTTAACATATTTAGTTTAAAGTGTATTTCCACTTTTGTGGCCAAATTGGGATAACACCTATTTTATATTTGTTACATGTTCCCATTTATATAGCATAGGCTTACATTTTTTTAAATGCTTCTTTTAGTTAGTTAGTTAGTTAGTTAGTTAGGATTTACTTAGGGTTAGTTAGTGTTTCTTGCCTTCTTAAGTTAAACGTTTTACTTGTTTCTGCTTCTTTGGAATGTTAGGAGAAATTGTGAGGTTTTTTTTAACCATATCTGTACTGTGCTAGCTCATTTCATTATCATTTGTAAAGTAGATTTGAACACTGCCTGTCTTAAAGAGTTATAGTTGTAAAAGCCTGGCTTCTGTATTGCATGTTAATGAAGCTAATGAGAGAGACACAATCCACAGATTTCACTATAAAATACACATTAAACCAGAATTCTAGCAACATATATATTTTTCAACTATAACCCTCCCCCTGTATTAAAAAACCTGTCTTCTCGGTTGAATGACAGTCAGGGCTTGGGTGGATAAAGCTGGAGCTTCACTTTAAATGTTTGTTTGTATATACACTTTAAGTCATAAACTTTTGGTATTATTTGGCCAGGGGTGATGAGCGCATGTGCTTGGGTTTGAAATGCAAACTTTCCTTTAAAACTAATAGGCAAGAGATTGTCAAACAAAGGGATGGGGAGCTATATACTGCAATGAGAGACATGTACCAATGCAAAAAAAAAATACTGTTCAGCGAGGAGAGGTTCATAGGCTTACATTTTTTTAAATGCTTCTTTTAGTTAGTTAGTTAGTTAGTTAGTTAGGATTTACTTAGGGTTAGTTAGTGTTTCTAAAAAAAAAAATACTGTTCAGCGAGGAGAGGCCCCCCTGTTTTATGTGACTTCGAGGGTGACATTGGAAGACACCAACTATTCAAATGGCATGCTTGAAAAGGGTATTTTAGGTAGTTAACATCTGATTTTTTTATCTTGCAGAAATAGACTAGAATTTTGAAGTGGCAGTAGCTGACACAACAGATCTAAACGTTTTTGGAAGGCTTTGCTGGAACATATGTAAGCAGCTTGATTGGGCTGAAAAGAAAGAGGGAGAGATGAGGCAGTTTTTTAATGAAATAAAAATGAGAGTGTATTATTTCAGACACAGCAACCGGATGCTGGGCACATTATTTTAGCAATTTTACATGCTGTAAGAGGGAGCGGTGAGGCAGATTTGATCATGAAATAAAAATTGCAGTGTATTATGTCAGAGACAACAGAAAGAAATATTGCACACACAAGCTGCACATCATGTAAGCTGTTTTACTAGGTCGCATTTTGAAAAGGACACTTAAAAGCATGCAACTTCTCATCCAAAAATCCAAAAAAATATCCAAAAATTGAATATTGTACATAGACAGTATTTCAGCAGTTGGAGTAGGCCACATTTTAACACTTTTAACACTTGACTCCATTACAAAAACTAGAGGCTACCACCTAAAATTGGTTGAAAAAAAATTCCAGCACAAGGGGCGAAGGGGGTTCTTCACAGTAAGATCAGTTAGGGTCTGGAACTCACTGCCACAGGCGGTGATTTCAGCAAATAATGTGGAATTGTTCAAGAAACTTTTGGACAATTTCTTAAGGGACCGCAATATACAGGGGTACAGGTACTCCTAGAATGAGATCCTAATAGGTTGGACTTGATGGACTAATGTCTTTATTCAACCTCAAATACTATGTAACACTGACCCAATTTATGCAACTGTATTTTTTACACTAAAAAGGAAAGAAGATTTTGCACACTGAATAGAAATTATTTCTTGTAGACCTCATTGCCTAATTGACATCCCCATTTAGCTTTGGAGGTAAAAAAAAATACAGTTAATATTTCTCTGGTTTTAACAGATATAATATGCTATAGGCATACACATTTCCAAATAGCTTTGGAGGATAAAAAAATAAAGTATATATGTTTCAGATTAAAATAGAAGTCATATTCTAGACAAAACATATATAGAGGGAAACTGGAGCAGACAAATGCTGTAGCAACTTTGCATGGCAACCAATCAGCTTCTATCTTTCACTTTCAAAGCTTAACTGAACAGACTGAATATAGATGCTGATTGGTTACTATGGGCAACAGCTCCAGATTCTGCCTGCTCCAGTTTTTATAAATTCCCCCATAGTGTTTCCACATTTTTTTGTAGGCCTCATTGCCTGAACCACATCCCCATTTAGCTTTTGAGGCCACAAAACAAATTAAAGTTTAAAGTTTTCTGATGAAAATAGAATTAATATGCTACAAGCAGCATACATAGTACTTCTATAATTTTTTGTAAGTCTCATTGCTTAATCCACTTCCACATTTAGCTTTGGAGGTAAAAAAGAATTAAAAAATAAAGATATTATTCTTCTGATATAAACATATATCTTTTTTCTGATTTAAACAGACATAGTATGCCACAGAAAGCATGTGTAGTATTTCTACAATTTCCTGTAGGTCAGAGCTTGCCCAATATGCAGTCGAGCTTCTGAAATGCCCTGCGGCCAGTATGCTTTAAGAGCAAGCAATTAGTACAGGGGGTGGTTTTGTGGCAGAAAAATAATCAGGGCAGTTAACGAGACCCTTATAAAAATATATAGCATATATGCACTGCTGAAGCCCATGTGAAAGAGTCATTCAAAATATAAATCAATCATTGCATCATTTGTACAGGAAACTATACAAGTCCATACATCTTCAATTACAAACAGATATACACATGTATATATAAGTGCAGTGCATTCGTTGTGTAGAAAAGGTAAGGTTGGTAGAATTAGGTTATCCTAAAATCCCACGTCATTCCTTATAAGAGGTGGACATTATAAAATGTGAGATGAGGGAATACTTGTGTAACACATATGCAGAATTTAGTCTGCTTCTAACACATATGCAGGATTTAGTCTGCTTCTTCAGACAACATAAGGATGGTATTTCTCAGAGAAAGAGAAGACCTGCACTAAGTTATCAAATGTGTGAGACATTAGTCCCTATGTGGGACTGTGTGGGATACTGTGGCTGAGGATCATTTGGAGCTCAGCAGACGAGATGTACTGATATGAGAAAAAGGAATGCTGGTAAAATAACACTCAAGATGGTCAATCATCAAGGCCAAGGCTCCCAGCCAGCGAACAGAAGAGATGTCCCACATCCCATCTTAGCAGGGGCGGACTGGGCCGGGGGGCAGGGTGGCAATTGCCCCCCGGGCCTCTCTGATCCCACCGCGAACAGCCCCTTGACCCCCGGCCGCTGCCATCTTTGCTGCACACACACGCACCCGTGAAACTCTCTGGACCCCTGGTGAGAGCCCGCACAGCCCACCTGAGACCCTTTAGACATCAGGCAGAGAACCCAGAGCAACAGATTATGTAGCTTCATATTATTCTGCATTGTGCTGTGTAATGTATTGCTGGGATTTGTAGTTCTCTATAGCTGATGCTACCAGGGTCGCAGCAGTCATACACGCGCACAGCACTGACGAGGCATCCTACACTACCAGTGTGCTTTACATTTCCTAAACCGATAAATACATTCACACTACTGTTACATGGATGGCAAAAGTGGCAGGCAGGGGCGGGGAGAAGGCAGGGAAGAGGTAGAGCAGGAGGGGGGCCAAGTTGCCGCACCATGGGCCTCTGGGTTGTACTTGCCCCCTGGGCTAAAAGTTGCCAGTCAGCCCCTGCCTCTTAGTAATGCAAAACACGTTACATAAGTGTGCCCTCATCTCACAATTTGTTGATGTCCACCTCTTATCAGAAATTATGTACGTTAATAAGACAAAATATTTGGTTGACTGTTGTAAAATGGTGGGACAGGGCACATGGATGGAAAAAAATGTCCTGTCTTAAACCAGTTATAACAAGAACACGGCTGCAGCAGCCGTGTTCATGACTTAGTTTTAAACAGCCGACGATGGCTGTTTAGATGCAAGCTGTATGGTGTACCTGTACAGTGTTGGGGAATGTGTGCCCCATCTCCGCCACCAACGCCAGCTACCCCGGGCTCCGCTGTCCCCTGTGCAGGCCCAGGACCGGCACAGTGGGCCTCCCCTTACCGATCGGAGGGAGTTCAGCAAGCTTCTAGCTTTTGATCTCTTCTCCAATCACTGGACCCGGAAGTGATATGTATTACATCACTTCCGGTGTCACTGTTTGCATTCTTCAGGAGAAGAAGCCGGTGAAGCATATTGCTGCTTCATCAGCTTCTTTGGGGTCTCTAGGTATCTGACAGACCCATTATGTCTATATAAAGAGGACCTGTCACATATTTGCTATTACATAGGGGGTTTGTTAGCAAAATGCAAAATAACATTTTTAAAGTGCCCAGCCCCCATGTGCCTGCCACACGTTATATATCGCTGTGAACGTCGGACTGAGAGCAATAATTCCGGGGCCATCAATCACTGTTAACACTAAAATAATGAGCAGTAAAAGCTTTTAAATTGTTGCCAATGGGAAATTTTGGGTATTGTAGTTTTTTGCGATTTCTGGGGTGAACACAATTTTAACGCTTGACATGTTTGGTATCTATTTACTCGACGTGACCCCATCTTTTATATTTTAACAAAAAATTGGGTATTATATTCTGTTTTTGTGCACTAAATTTAATTTAAGTGTATTTTATCCTAAAAATACTAGTTTGATAAACATTTGCTCAAATACTGTGCAACCTAAAAAATTGCAACTAGCATTTTATGAACTCTGATGGACTTCCTGTTTAGGCCCTATCTCGTGATTGGGCCTAATGATAATAATTACCATGGCAACGGATACAGGGCACTCTAATTTGGAACTAATACAGGGATCTGTTCTGTGCTGGGATTGTGATTTCGCTCCAGGTACCTTTGGGGTTGTGTTCTCACATTAGTAGTATGTATAGCACTGTTTGCATTCTAGGTGCACTAATTGGGATTGTTGGCTGTCTGTGGGCATTTTTATTGGTGAATGTATATTGTTGCCTATTTAAACTTTGTGTTTGTTATCTGATTACTGTCACTGCTTTCTGAGGAAGGGAGTCCTTAGTGGCCTTGAAACATCACTTGATGTTGTTGACAGTAACGTGTCTTTTTTATCTGATCATGGTGTGCTGTTGATATACCAGCTGGCTATCTCTCCCTTCGTAAACATGGAAATTCATTGTGTAACCTGTGCCTCTTTCACATAGTTTGCATAACTTCACTCGATAGTTTGCATATTTACTGGGGACATGCTGCTTTATATTAAGTCTGCCTATGCACTGGATGAGTGACTCACTGTTACAGGCATTTTTTGGAGGGGGGGATTAAATTTCTGAATTTAAAAAAATAAATAAATTGATAAACGGTCTAATTTTTGGATCCAATTATAAGGGTCACTTTTGGGAGGGCACAGAGAATTGTCACTGAAATGCATATATTTTACATGGTGTCCTGGAAATCACTGAAGAATTCATGGGCATGTGATGGATTGAGTGTGTGGACCAATATGACAGTAGTTCTTTTTTGGTGAAGCCCATGTTTACGGTCAGGTGGAGAATTATAAGTTCTGAAACAGTGATATGCTTTCACTGAAATGTTCTTGCATAAAAGGAATCTTGATTACTGGCAATGAAAAGTTTTTTTTTTATGAAGAACAAATAAAAAAAAATGAATGGGTATAAACGGTTTTGTTTCCACCTTAACAGAAAAAAAAAATCCACATTAGAGTGTAATTTATTTGCAGAAAAAAGCCCCTATAACATTTTAGTGCCTAGATTTGCAGTATTTAATCATTTTTACTAAGCTCTATTTTGAACAGGCCCCTTCAGGCATTTACATATTTAGAAATCAACATTTCCTATATGAATGATACAATGATTGATTTTTGGAGGACTCTTTTTGATATGGGCCCCAAAAGTGCATATATGCTTTTTTGAAGTGGCCACAGCTCCTGTACCGTATCACCTGATTAAAAGCCAACATCAACATTGTCAGCTTTTAATTAGACGAGGGTGGTACTAAATACTAGATACTAAAGGGATAGACAGTGGTGGTGGCTTAATAAAAAATGTCCATATTATATTGCTATCTAAAATATTTCTTGATGATGGCACCTGTCCAAAGTATGGAATGCAAACCCCAGTATACCGTAAATAAATGATTATTCATAGCTCTCACCCTCTTTTATTTTTTTATTATTATTATACAAGATTTATAGCATGCCAACAGTTAATCATTAAATGAGATCTCACCATATTACTCTATTAAAAAATATCTTGTAGGTACTAAAAATACATTGATGAGAAAATGTACACAGTTTTATATAATATACACTCTGTAAAGTATTTTTACAGGGTGGTGAATTGCATTCAATTGACAGAGGAACAAGATGTATAACTTTATTGTGGTTGTTAAATCTTAGCACTTAGACATCACCAATTTATAACATTGCCTCATATCCAGTAAAAAAGTAAACTACCGATGTATGCTTCAGTAGAAGAACCATTTCTGTGCAGTGACAGGTAATCAATTTGAGTTTGTTTTGCTACGTTTGGGAATTAACAATTTTATAAAATGTAGTCATACATATGTACTGTAGGGCTTCCTTGGCTAACATAATAAAAAAAAGGATCTAAAGACAAATACCTTTTTATTTAATAAAATGGTTTATACTGGAAAAAGCTCAATTCAGATTAATAAAAGCCTAATTTGTGAGGTGCTAGGCAAGGAACCAGCTAGATAAAATCATAAGCTAGGTAAATCATGAGCGACTGCACACAGAATTACTAGTAACCTGCCCATCATAATAAAACAACTATATTCTTTTAAACTGAGGAGCATCCAAAGTTACAAAATAAAACCAACACTTTTTTCTAAGACAAACAGGAAAGTTTCTATCGCAGACTGGGAACTGAGCTGACCATTTTGTTAACTTTTGGTTCACACTCGTTTAGGCATTACACTCTGAGGAAATCAGGATAAAAACAATATTGAAAGTGGAATTTGTGCCAACGCATTTATGATATAGGTGCACTAAATGAATGACTTCTCAATTGTCAGAAAGGATTTTTTTGGCCTCCCTGATAACGCATAGTTTTCAGTCTAGTATGGATTTTGGGGGGATACAGGGCATTCTTTTTGCCTGGGATAGCCCTCAAAAGCTAAACTAGACCCTTGCCAATGATAAGGGCTTGGTATGGATTTTTGTTTTGGGTGGAACAAGACATGCTCCCTGCTGAAAAGTATTTTTTAATGTTTATTTTTTTTGGTATACAGTATGTCCCCCATTGCAGAGCCCAGCTACCCATGCATTTTTAACAAAAGCTTGCAAATTTGCCTTGACAAAGGGCAGAAAAAAATGTAAGATTTCACTCTCATAGACTTTGAAAGGGTTTGGGTGCTTAGTTCGGGATTTGTAGATTTGTCAAGTGTTTGTAGATTTCTCAAGTGTTTGGTTAACCTTCTATGAATCGAACTAACTCAATATTATTTATCTTTTTTCTTGAAGAGGCAAATGGTGCAAAGGGTACTTTTTAGAGGAATGTATGCTGCATTTACAGTTGTGGTTTACAATGTAATGTACACCAGGGTAAAATACCAGGGTATGTCTGCCAGCTGAGCCATGGGATGTCTAAAATGAAAATGTGATTTCATCTAATTATTTGGGTCTGTTTCACTGCTGTTAGTATTTTTGCATGAGCATTCTGTGTTAGAATAAAACCACTTAAAGTATGCAGAAAATGTGTTTTAAAGTCTAAATCAAAAACTAAAGCACCCTCTTTAGTCTAAAAGTCAAAGCACCTACAAATCTTGCTTCCTCTTAGTATAAATGTCCTCCCATGTCAGCAAGCAGACTCCAGGAAGAGCTCAATATTCATCTTCTTTTAGGAACAGCTAGTCAACCTCCTCTGTGAAGTAAATAAATCCAGCAATATGCAATTGTGAAACTACTAGCTGGTACTAGGTCAGCTGAATCTGGGCCACTCCAGATAGGCCCATAGCTCTTCTGATGTCACTAGCCACAAAGGTTGATTATATGGGCCCCGATGCTACCTAAGAGGATACAAATTACAACTCCTCCCGACTCTCTTCTCCTCCCCAGGTACCAATATGTTGCCCAGCTCCTAGCTGACAGGAGTAGTGACACTGTTGTCTCTACTCTTGTCATTATATAGTTGTGGAGCAGGAGGGAGCTCCCAGTGGTCCAGAGCCAGCAAGCAAATGTATTTCCATTCTCTGAACTTTCTGTTGTGTCTAGAGAAATAGGAAATTAAGGGAAATCTCCCAAATAAGACTACGATCACCGAAAAAAACATGAACGGGTTTTATCTATCCAAAACAAATTTTAGCTTCAGATATTCTTTAACCTCCCTGGCGGTATTCCCGTGTCTGGCTCGGGGTTAATTTTCAGTACCAGGAGCGTTAACCCCGAGCCAGACTCGGGAATGCACAGAAAAGTGTCACTTAACTTGTCCCTGCGAGCCTGCGTTGTCCTCTGCTGTACGCGATCGGCCGATGCCGGCATCTGACTTTTAGTTTCGTTTTTGGGCGCCACAGCCGGCGGGAAATTCAAAAGTGAAAAGTTGCAATGTACACAGAATACACACAATACAATGTAATCTGCTATAATTACATATATGTATCAAACTATTTCACTTCAGTTTTGTCCCTAGAGCTTTGTTCAATGCCCTGCCTGACACTTTTTCACAATTATAAGAAATTATAATATAAGAAATAATTATAAAAAATGATAATAAAATAATTAAAAAAATTGTCCAGTAAATGGGAATTCTGGGGGCATTGCCTGATCCATACCACAGTCAATAGAGTTCGCACATCACTGAGCTCGGTCGCAGAATAGGTCGCAGGCCTCCATAGACAATGTATTATTGCTATCTACCAAAGTTATTGAACTATGCTAAACCTTTAATTCATCTTCTACATTCTTAAATTTATGTGCAGCCAGTATAAGGCCCCATTCACACACGAATCGGCCTGCACGTACAGCTCCGCGCTGCGTGCGTGGCCGTACCAAGTAGCTGCCGGGAAGGACAGGTGCTGCGTGTGATTAGAACGCAGCCCCCGTCCTTCTCTATGGGGCTACGCGGCCTGCTTTACAGGAAAAATCAGAAAGGGTTTTAAGTACATTCACAGTGATGTCATCACAAAAAACATAGTGGGATAAATTCATTAAAGGAACAGAAACTGTTCACTTTACAAAGGGAAGGTAACCATTTGCTAGAAATAAATTCTGTTTTTAACTCCTCTCACATATGAGTGGGTATTGAAAGTGAAAACAGGTTCACCTTATTTATTATGTTTAACTTTGCTAAGTGAACAACGTCCAGTTCTTTAGTAAATCAACCCAAGTGTTCATCACACACCATCTAAACCAGAAAAGACTATGAAGTAACACTATGTGCTCACGAAAAACCCATTTTAATTTCCCTTTAAGCCATTACACAATAAGAAGACATTCTCACTGAAGTCAGTGAGGAATTCCTTTTTCCTCAAGCAAAGCAGTGATACAATAGACTGTGCTTAATATTGATGGAGTAGTCCTTGAAATGTCTGCCATCTGCTGGCTTACGTTAGTAATTGTGACGATTGTATATTGTTGCAGCTTAATTGATGGAATAAACTACATACTTTAATATAAAATCAGAAAAAAAATACCTACAGTAAAACATATTTGTCTGGAAAAACTATCTCTAATGGGAAACATCCTTTTAACATGAGATCAATGCATTTCCTATGGCCTTAGTGTTCCCTTTGTCATTTTTTTTATTATTCAGAATTTAGGAGAAAAATGACAGCACAAATCATACCCTAACTGAATATAAGCACCAACCAACTGTTCTCATGAAGAAGAGATCTTTCACAACCAGGGGGGAACAGCTAGATGAATTTAGCTGAAGCTTTAATTAAACCAGAGCTGCAGGAACTGCCTAACTGTGGAGCAATTTCTACTTCAACTGCATGAGGTTCTGACATAGCTGCCAGCACTGACACTTCTCACTTTAATGAGTTTTGATTAGATCAATAAATAAAAGTTTTCTGCTATGTATTAAAGGATATGAATCAACACTTCACAGTTTTCATAAAAGCTGTTGCTTGCCAATTGTTCCAACACTCATTCTGTCGAACAGTGGCAAAGGAATTGTCTGCTGTTGTTTCTTTACACAACGGTTTTGGTTTAAAAGACAATAAAACAAGGTAAATAAACTTGAATCCATATACAGCAAATTTGGAATGTTAAACAGATTAAAATAACAATAAGTCCTGATTATTATACCTGAAAACATGTAACTACTAAGAGAAACTTCAAGGATCCACAACAGAATGTAATGTTGCCATGTACACTGACATCACAGGGGCACATACACAGGCCAATATAGCTAATGCGAACACCAGCTGCTCAAAAAAAGAACTCAAAATCACTAGCCAAAAAAAAAAAAGTGTGGCTGGTGAAAAACATATTTAGTTTTTGCAGGACATTTCAGTGAAATTTGCCATTTTGGTGAATGTATTGAAGTCATTGGGGAAGGCAAAATGAAGGTGTTTTGGGGGGTTAAAGGGTGCAACTGGCTTTTAGATAACTCCTGAGAGTTAATATTTTTATTTTTTAATCTTTTAAAATTCTTATTTTATTCCATCAGAAGGAAGTTACAACAACCACTTTTGTATATTTTACATGTTACAGGTAACATACCGTTTCTATATGTATATAAAACACACAAACCACAAAAAGCACAAAAACAGCATCTGGCAAAAAATAGAAAATAAATCATTGGGGTTTTGGACTTCAGTGTAAAGTTCCTAAGATCAAATAAATATGAGGGGGCTTTATTGTGGAGTGAAGTAACAAGTCATGTTACGGTCTTGTGGGATATCACACCCCCCTACCTTGGGTTTTTTAGCTTTTTATTTGGCGTAAAATAAGGGCTGACTATGGGGAGAGGGAGGCCTTAGTGGGTGGGCTATAGGGAGAGGGTAAAGGGGGCGAGGGAGAGAGAGGACAAGCAATCAAGAGACAGAGTAAAGAAAAAGAGGCTCGAAGAATAGAGGGAGAAAAAAGGGTGAGGGGTAATGGGTGGGTAGTGTGATATTTGAAAAGGCAATATGGAGAAGCTTGTTAATTTTTTTGTTAGCAGTGAGTACTATGTTTGTCATTTAGATAGTGATTAGGCTTTTATATGCAGGGCAATTAGTAAACTCTATCTATGGGGACTATGAAGTACAGAATTTCTTGGGGGCTTCTGAGGGACATGGCGACATTTTCCAGGCAGCACAGTGTCTTAGTGGTTAGTGCTTCTTCCTTGCAGCACTGGAGGTACCTGGTCCGAATTCTTGGTCAGGACACTATCTGCAAGGAGTTTGCATGTTCTCCCTATGCTTGCTTTAGTTTCCCCCGGGTACTCCGGTTTCCTCCCACGCTCCAACGACATGCTTGTAGGTTAATTCCTCCCATCTAAAATTGGTCTGGTAGGTGTGTGGGATAGGGACCTTAGATTTTACGCTCCTTGAAGGCAGGGACTGATGTGATCGTGTGGGATGTAAAGTGCTGCGTAAATTGTTGGCACTTTGTAAATACCTGTTAATAATTAATACATAAATTACCTTGATCTCATTAATTTACTGGAACCATTGTTTCATAGTGAGGAGATGTGGTTGTTTCCAAAGTTTGGAAATAGAAATTCTAGCCACGTTTAGAAGATAAATGGTAAGCTATTTTTTTTCCAAGTGGAGAAGATAGGTGGAAGGTTGAGTTCCCAGACTGACCCTTATGATTGTGTAGAGGACCAAAAGTTTATTAACTTCAGGCAGTCTCAAAATACAATATCCTTATTCTAATAGAACTTGTCTTTTTTAGAACACATTTAAAAAACTCTTTCTCCTAGAAAGAAATACAGTTGCAGCTGTCACTGCTATGACAATGTTAATAAACAAATCCCTGTTGATGACATGACTTTATCAACAAAGCCATGTGATCACCATATCATCACTTAGAAAACAAAGCAATAAGATTTTTTTCTTTAAGGAAAATTTTCCTGCATAATTTGCATGGCCACCTTTAAGGCTGGTTTTGCCAAATTTCAGAGAAGGCAAAATCAGGAATTTCACTGCTCCAGTTTTCAATGTTCCATTTTTTTCCTCTCTCCCTCTACTTCCTTTGTAAGAAAAATGGGTGTATAGAAGCACAATTTTGTCAGGCAGAGTCGTCCAGTGCAGGAACTTGCTAGGAATAATGTTAAGATCCAGGTGGAAGTTCATATAAAATGGAAATACAAGTTCCTGCAGGTCCAAAATAGGAGAGGAAACCCAAAATTGTAAAAGCACAATGTACTCAAAGAAGAAGTCAGTGATATACTCACATAAGCCAGATGGAATATCACCTTGATGTGACCTTGCAATCTTCAGAGAAGGTGGAAGCATTTACTTCTGGGTGGTGTTGCTAGGCAATATGTTTCAAGGAAAATGTCCTCTTTCTTGAGCCTTCTGGGGAAAAAATTACACTTTCCTCAAACATGTTGTTCTCTGATACTGCACTGCATGATCCAGTGATTGCCTCTAAATGCCGTCCACAGAAAGGGAATTATCACCCTGGACATTTATTATACAACACCATCATGATCAGTTGTCATTTGTAGTTGTATTTTATGCTTTTAAATATTAATGTCCTTTTAATGCACTAGTTGGGCAGTGCATTTTATTCCTGCTACACGTTAGAGTATTCCTATGCTTAAGGAGTGTGGGAAGACTTTCTTTGTATTCGCTTTATCTGGAGCTGTGCATCAATAATCTGTTATCGGTTTTGGGTGGACATGTTTGGGTTCCTTTGATGTCCTACCTGTGGTGTGTCACTGTCACCAGGATTACAAGACCATTTCAAGGCAATATTCCATCTGGCACATTGTGAGTCCATTACTGATTTCTTAGTTTTTGGAACATATAAGTCAGAAATGGATAGGGAGATACGTTCAGCTACCATGACACTTGATGATTTGACACTGCTGCTTTGTATGCATGGCTAAAATATGTTTTTTAATAAACATTTATTTAAAAGTTGAACTTCGGGGAAACTAAGAAACACCAATCCATGCAGGTATGTCTGCATTAAAATATTAAGTGTATTTTAATGCAGCTAAGGTAAGTACCTGAATTTAACTTGGTATCAGCTTCTAGCAGTCCACTGTATAGCAGAGCTCAGACTGGGGGGAGGAGGAAGCAGCACAAGAAGCCAATCAGCTGATAGGAGGAGAGAGAAGAGTGGTAGAGACATGAGCGTGTCAGTCTTTTGCTTCTTCTTTTACTGTCCAGTTACAAGCTGGTGGCAGGGCCAGGGACAAAACCTATTTTTTTTGCGTAAACTGCAGTAGAAATTCAAGTCAATAGGCTAGCTGTACTGTGTGGCATTTATCTTTTGAAAGAACCTACAGAAATATTAATCATTTGGCAAGTTACACAGCTCATATGGATTTTATCTATACATGTAGCTGTTTGCTGTCTGAAGTTCAGCTTTGAAAGTAAGATCAATCCAAACAACAGGATGGAGCAGATCTATCACCAATGGTGTTGACTTTTGAGGACAAGTATTGTATTTATAGCATCTTGTCAATATGCATTACTGAATCACATCAAATTCTGTTCTCTGAGTAACATGATTTCTAGAAAGAAATGATCTAAAACAGAAATTGCTGTAGAACCCACTTTGGCTTAAAGCTAAAACTCTAATCAAATATTTCAAGAAAAAGGTGGCCTGAACTTAATGAATATGAGAAATCATACTATTCCAAAGCAATTTCTTTTTTTTTCCAGTTGCCTTTGAAGTTCGCCAGTTTGTCTGCTGCATTTAGAGCTACTGTATATAAAAACTGCTGGTGCCATTTGCTATTCCTTTGAAAAAGAGAAAGTTTATCATTTTGAATGAATTCAAATGGTGGATGAGGAGCCTTTACACACTTTAATGAAAAAAAAAACAAAAAACAGAGCATTTTTAAAACTGACATTACAGAAATGACTTTTAAGCTTATTGAGCCACTCCTCTGCATGTTATTTATGAGTCAATCCAGCAAAGCATTCTTTTGCAATGGCTGAATAATTACTCAATATAAAACCTTGAATTAAATGGTAACAGGAGTGATTTAATTAATTCACGGTATATTCATTATTTAAATGGAAATGTTCTGTTAGCAAAATGTGACTTTATACTTGTAAATGTGTTGCAGCCAGTGTAATCCAGTTTTAATCTCACATTGTTTTGTTTTTATGCAGAGCCTTGATTTATTTTAAAACTCTGGGTTATCCGTGACCTGGATGTTGACTTACTTTATAATTGTCTAGTCTTACACAATCAAAAAGGATTCATTTCTTTCTGAAATGTAGGCTTTATTCACAGGTAATGCTTGGTAAAATGTGTACTTTAATGCGCGTTTCCACTATGCAGCTAAGTGTAGTGTACTGTGATATTGCAGCGCCATTCATTTTGACCGGCACCTCAATTCTGCAAGCCGGCCTTGGTGGCTTTCAGAAATTAAGCACAATAGTCTGAATGCAGCAGGCTTAAGGCTAAAAAAATGTATATGGGAGTATAGCTAGTGGTAACCAGAGCAAAGTGTCCAAACCAGAAAATGGATAAAGACATAGTTAGAAATTCAAGCAAGGTTTGTAATAAAGGTCACTCTAAAAAGCAGCAAAAGATTGCAGCCATAAAGTAACAAATTCTATTACTGGCCGAGATTAAGACATTTGCTCATCTCGAATATATATGTACATATATATATATATGTATGTATGTGTGTGTGTGTGTGTGTGTGTGTGTGTGTGTGTGTATTTCCTTATCCTTTGATGATTTTACCTTTATAATCTGGTTTGCTCAATTAGGTGTTAGTATTTTGTCATTAGGTGTTAGCTTTTTTTTGTTTCCGCCCAGCTGTCAGAAGCAGGCCGAGCGGCCAGCTTCGGCTTTCAGCACGGCTCAGCCGAGCCGATGCATATGCGTTGATCGGGAGCTGCCATGATCGGGAGCTGTACGGGCTATTGTGAATAGCCCGTACAGCAGGCTCTCGGTTCGAATTAACCGATGGACTCCCGTAACCGAAGCTGGCCGAAGGATCGGCTAGATCCTTCGGCAGCTTCGTGAATAGACCCCATAGTATCACCACAAATGCAATCCTGATGTACTTCCAACAAGATCACTTTGACAAGACTACTTTCTTCTGGGCTACAATCATTATGAATGTATTTTAGGCATACCAAACAGAAAGTTTGATTTGCTGAAAAAGTACTGTTCACTTAGGAAATGGAATGTTAATTCCCAAAGCAAAATATTAACAAAAATGTTTAACAAAATGTTAACTGAGCTTAGTAAATATGATGCAATAAAGTGCAAAAATAAGGTTAAACAATGTACAAACAAATATATATTTTTCACATTTTCCTTGCACATGATTGGGTAAGCACAGTGAGCACAGTTTTACCTTATTTAGTAATCACAGTGCATACTTAAATTTCAAAGTGAACTTTCACTTTTCTAAGTTAAAACTCTTTGCCCCTTTAGTAAATTAACCCCATTGCTCTGAAATAAAAGTATGTGTGTACATTTAAACAATATAATTATCAACTCATTCCTAAAACAATTAGAATGTTCTTTTTTTCTGACAAATAACAACAATTAGCATTATGCATTACACAAAGATGATGTTTTACATGAATATGATGTTTACTTATAATGTTCTTGGGCATCAGAATTATTAATTTAATCTTGTAATTTCTTCAAAATTAATGTTCCATAAATATACCTGGAAGGGGTCTAGTTAGTAAGAGCAAGCAAACAGCTGATTAAGGAAGAGCAGTTTGTAATTATTTTTCAAAACCATAATGATCAACTTTAACTGGACAGGAATATACTTAATTCCTAAGTTAAAAATACGTAATACTAAGTACTAATTAGAAAATGAAGTTTCTTTCAAACACAGCCTATTCTTTCAACAAAGGTAGTTAATAACAGTACCAAGAACAGTATTCAAAGTTGTAGCTAATATCAAAACCTAGAAGGGTAACTGTAGTCTCAACAACTTTATAAAGATAATGGCTATTTTACAGCTTGCCTTACCTTACAGCACTCCACTACAGATGACTCTGCAGTCATCAGGGGGTAGGTAATGTCTGGCAGAAGTCTTTTAAAAGATGTGACCAATATGTGCCTCAGCAAGGCTAACTCTGCCATTTCTGAGTCAGAATAAAGGTACCAGAACAATCTGGTAAACAGACCTTAGATCCATCCTCTATAGAACTAGGAACTGGAGCAAAAAAGTGATATATAGCCACTCAAGGTAAGTGAAAACTCCATATCAGGGATATTCTGCAAATGCTTTTTGCCTGGTTGTCAGCTATGTCTTCAATACTTTGAGGCACAGATCTGGAATAGGCAATAGACAGATCTGCATACACGTTCCTGGCCAGTGCCTAAAAATGATAAAGCTAGTCAGTCAGAATTGTAGCCAGGTCGCTGTCCGGCTCCCGTCCGTACAAGAAATCCCGGGGGAGGTGGTTGGGCGGGCTTGTAATCGCTGCCTGCGACTAGAGTTAAACCCCCCCGGGGGGGGGGTGCTAGTAAGGTGCCGAGGGCGGCCGAAGCTTGGCTTGCCTAGGGCAGCCAAATACATAAATACACCACTGCAGGCAACTAGACATCAGATGGAAGACAGCATTTCTTCAACGAAAGGTTCCCTTTAAGGTGTTTTTTTGCTTTTCCGATGAAGGAAAAAGCAACAGGCTTACTTTTTAACCCCCCTTCCCAAGGTGTACATATTTAGCTTTCCTTCATTTCCCTGCTGCTCCATTCAGCTGCCAGAAGAAAGATAGCCATGTGTAAGCTGCAGATGGCTCCAGTAAGAGCTTGCACAGGACTGAGGACTTTTATCACCCCATGTGAAGATTCTTCTAAAGAAACACTGGGTATTTTCTTTGCTCTCACTGGCCTCTTGGACTGGTGGGGAGCAAAGGAAAAGTAAGTACGTGCTGTTAGAGAATGGTTATATAAGTTAATCTATTGCTGTGCCCTGCATGGTGCACAAAGGGGATATGGTTCAAAACATTAAAAACTTTATGATTAATAAGGGGGATATTATTGCTACTATAGCTATATGTTTATTGCTTTTCTATTCATATGAATAGAAAAGCAGAGCACATCCTCAAATTGTATTATCAGAAATGGTACACTTTTTTATTATGTTTTACCGTAAAACAAAGGAATTGACTGATATATTAAACATAATGAAACTGATATTAAACATAGTAGAATTAATAGTTTTCCAAGGATTAAGTATTGCATTCTAATAACTGTATACAATTAGTATATATAACTGAGCTCCCATAACAAACCATGCCCTTACAACCTCCCTCAGCAGTTAGGATGAGCACTATAAGGGATAGGTGAAATCCCAGTCCACCCAGTCATTCAGTTAGGGAACTGGCCACACCTAAAGGGGAGTGCTCAGGATTCCCACGGACTACATGGGGTCTACCAGGATGGGAAAAGAAGATGGTGGTCTGCTAGCGATGGGTAACTGGGACAAGTGAGCCAATAGGAAGTATTTCAGGAAAAGTACTTTACTGACAAGTCTAAGGCTTGGGAAGACTTTGGGAAAGCTGTCACAAGAAAATGACATGTCCCAGTGAGTGGGAAGCCTGCAACAGGTGAATGATGCAATCTAAAGATATAGAAGTTTTCACTCTGAATCCTCTGAGAGTGTACACCCAATGAAACATAAAAGATTTATTAAAAAAAGGTTTAGTCAAACATGTAAGGCATCTGTTTTGTTTTCAGCCAGTTAGTGTCATGAAAATATTTAATTTAAGCAAATACATTTTTAATATGTAGAATTCATGTTATATAGTCTGTGATAATGATGCTTGAATTAAAAGAAAAGCTAATATGTATAGTGGGATTGGAAATTATCAGTAAGTCCAAAGTGAGTTTATTTTGCATGTGTTTATGGGTTGAAGCAAGTTGAATTTATTAGGTTATTAGTATTGAAAGAGACAAAAGTTCTATAAAGTTGTTTGTGAGAACTTTAAGGGGTCTATTCACTAAGCTGCCGAAAGATCTAGCCGTAGCTTTGGCTGATCCTTCGGCTAGCTTCGGCCCCAGGACCCCTTAGGTTCAGTAGAACCGAAGGGCTGCTGTACGGTCTATTCACTATAGCCCGTACAGCTCCCGAAGTTGGTCGAGCGGCTCATCGCCGCGGTGAAGGCCGGAGCTGGCCGAAAGGCCAGCCGACAGCCTGCTTTTGACATCTGGGTGGAGCCAGCCTTCATCTCACGGCTGGCTTCAGCCACTTTCAGAGAGATCAGCGTCCCTGGTTACCAGCTAACCAGGGACGCTGTCATTACACACTGAGATCGGCCTCTCCGCGTTCTCAGTGTGTAATGACAGATGGCGTCCCTGGTTACCTGGTAACCAGGAACGCCATCTGTCATTACTCTCCCGTACGCTCTGGGAGTCTAATGCGACTCCCGGCCGCCCGGGAGAGAAACACTTTCTCCCAGAAAGGTTCACTCTGCTCGATCGAGCAGAGTAAACCTTTACCTGCTCGTTTTTTTTTTTCTTCCGACATCAGAGCCGTTGGCTGCCGTCAGAAAAAAAAATCACCATAGGAATGCATAGCTAGATTCCTATTGGCTATTTTAATTTGCAATAGCCAATAGCAAATTAGCTATTGCACCCACCCACTGCTGCTGTCAATCAGCAGAGGTGGACCTACAGTTCTCCATCAGGTCCCCCTCTGGTGATTGACAGCAGCAGAGGGCGGGTGCAATAGCTAGTTTGCTATTGGCTATTGCAAAGTGAAATAGCCAATAGGAATCTAGCTATGCATTCCTATGTTGATTTTTTAATTCTGACAGCAGCAGAACCACCCGGCCAATAGAAAAAAGTTGGGCGGAGCTAGCTGTCACTGCTAGCTCCGCCCAATCGTTTTCGATTTGATTTTTTACTGCTTTTTAAACTGTTTTTCTATTCTGCTCAGTACCACAGAGTTACCGAGCAGAACAGCCGAGCCGAATGCCGCTCGGCGTCATTCGGCTATTCACTCACTGCTGTTCTGCATCTATGAGAATAGGACGAACAGCAGGGAGTAGCCTGCCGGAGGTTCGGCTTAGCCGATCCAGATGTTGGATCGGCTGAGTCGAACTCTTTCTGCACTTCGGGTCGGCCGAACATGCCCAAGCCACCCAATGTACGGCTGATTTCAGGCCGGAATCAGCCGCACCAATCCATGGCAGCATACAATGGGTATGGCTCCACACCCAGCCAAATCACAGGACCAGTTATACTATAAATTAAAGCCCGCCTCCCAAGGCCACCATTCTTTTTTTTGTCCTCACTGCTCAAGCTGGTTATACTAAGGATAAGTTGGAGTTTTTTGCCCTCACCTTGTCGGTTTCTTCTGGCCTGCCGCACAGGTTCAGCCTCTCCTGTTGCGAAGTTCCCTTTGTTCAGATGGCTGAATGCAATCTTAATAGGGCAGCCTCCCCCATAGCCTTGGAGTTGGGGTGCAGGAAATGGTCTCTTGGGGTCTCTTCATGTTCAGATGCTTCCTCCATCATGGCGGCAGGTTGAACACCTGCTTAGCCTCCTGCTCTTGGGACTCCAGAGAGGAACCGTGACTCAGCTGCATCATCAGAAGCTATGGTTGTACTGGGATGATCACATGCATGGACAAGCTGACAAGTAGGATCCACTCCATTTTCTTTCAATGAGTTTGTTTAAGTAATACATGTGCTGCTATTTCCTATAGCCTTGCAGTGCTGCTTTGCTCTGGCTAAATCTTTCTGAATATCTGTTGTGTCTGTAGATCCATTCAGTTTTCCATGTGTGCTTAACACCTTCCATATGTGATTCTGTGGTGCTACTAATGCCTTAGCGTAATCTTGCAGGTATTCACCTGAAACATCCATTAGCTTGCTTGTGGTGCTTTACCCTGCAGGTGCTTGCTGAGTGCAGGCTGCTGCCACTTGTAGCTGTGCTGCTAAACCTTTAAACTGGATCTTACAGAAATGTGGTGTTTGCTGATTCTGTCGGCTTCAATCTTGTGCCTTGACTCTTGGGGGCCTTTCATGTGAGTGTTTTGCTGTCACCTGTGGTTCCCCAGCGTTGTTAATGTTTAAAATGTAACTTATGGAATTGGTGCTTAATTTCAGGCCTATTCTGCCTGTTATTCCGTAATCTTTTCATGGTCCTATGTATACAGCATTGCGTTAGTGACAAGAGCCTGTTGTGCTATAACTCTGAGCACATGAGCATGTGGCTTCCAGGTTTTCAGCATGGTTGGTAGTGTCTAGCAGGTTCTGACAGGTGCTGTTTAATCACATCATTCTCTTCAGTTTCTCTGTGATAGCAAAGGTTGGATCATGTGTTCAATTACCAAATGGCATTTAACCTCCTTCCCCAAGAGACCAGCTACATTCTATAAGGTGAGGGTCAGGTATGTATGAAGATAAAAATAAAAAAGAGTGTGCAAATGCATGGGCATAATGAATTGTAAATCTTTTCAGGCCTATTGCCAGCACTGTTCCTCGGAGTGCATATGCAGGGGTTAATGGATTGTAAATCTCTCCAGCCCTTTGCCATCACTGCTTCTCAGAGTGAACTTCTGGATTATCACCAGTACTGCTCCCCAAAGACAGAGGAAGCTGCTCAATTTGGGATGAAAAATCATCTTCAAGCTGTGATAAAGCTGCTACACATGCAAAATCCTGATATTAGAATCCAGCTAGCGGATTGGATCACAAGGATTGTACACCCTCTAAGCAGCGCTTGGCCTGCGATCACCTGGCAGGATGCTGTGCCAGGTTTCCTTTGCAGGGGGCAGCAGAGGATAAAGAGGCAGAAAGGTACAGGTCTGCAGCCTTACACAGAGGTGATATACTTCATGAACTGTCACTAGACCAGTCAAGCAGCTACATCCACAAGTTCCCCTCTAATACTATGGCGGTCAGCTATGGAGTTTTGCCCTGGCGTACCCATAGACCAGTAAGGGCACTTACTTGCCAGGGCAATCCATACTTGGCGTAAGATCACAGAAGCGGACCTTTTGGCTGGCAATAAGGTCTCGGGCATGGTAGTTTCTGAATGACTTGACATCGGCAGGGATTTCATAGTGAGGCTGCTATGGATATGCTGCATTGCTCATCCGGGACTGCAGTTGGTACAGATCTCACCACACACACACCAATATCTAATGTCACATGGGACGGAAGAATTCACCATCCTCCTTTCTTCTTTCAAACAAACCAAGATTACTCCCTCCCTAGAAGAACAAACATTCTTTTGAGGGTTCCTCTGGTTGGTTGTGTGTCCAAATGAAACACTGAGATCTTGAGGAATGCTGAATTAAGTTGGACTTGCTTAGGCCATTACATGAATGGATATAACATTGTGAAGAAAAGGGACTTTGTGTGTGTGTATCACATCCACACAGGGACCAGCATTCCACTACAGTGCCATCTACAGCTCAAAAGACATTTCAGTACATTAGTATATGCTGTTGCATTTCCAACACTTCTGACCAACTTGCCCAGTAGGTCTCGGGTTGTGGGAGCTTACAAAAGTTTGAGCATTTACTGTTCAGAGTATATGCTCATGGGTCCTGTTAAGAGTTCAAGA